>NW_024582633.1:341891-356435 GCF_018398535.1 Haplochromis burtoni
CACACACACACACACACACACACACACACACACACACACACACACACTATTCGATACCAAAGTCGGTCATGCCTCACCTGTGCGATCTCATACAGAAGCTTGTAGTGTTCCTCTCGCTTCTGTAAAGTGCACAGATTGCAGCCCATTATAGTTGTCGTGGAAACGCCAGGCGTCTAATTCTCCCCAAGTAGTGGTGGTACGGACACAGGGGGGTCACCCTCCACACCGGAGCGCTGGTTCTCATCAGTCACTCCTTAGCGAGCATCTCTTTTCAGGCATCCCATTCACACATTCAGGCAGTCACAAGCAACCCCAGCTTAGAGGAACAGAAAGCTCCAGCTGAGCCTGACAGAAGAAGGTTCAGATGTGAACAGCGGCAGTGAAGTAGCGGCGGCCGTTTCAGCATCAGCCGGAGTGTCTACTCTATCCCGCTCCCTCTATTTCAGACTCATACACTCACACGCTCACACACAGGCGTGCGCACAGGCTCATACACCAGGGTTGTGACTCGCGCTCACTGAGACACTCCCCCCTTTTTCTTCCTCCGTTTCGGCGCACATGAACACACCGATACCAGCTCATGAATAATGAGGGGAAGACGCTGTGATATTCATGAGAACAGCGGCAGGAAGGGAGGGGACTGACAAAGAGGGAGGAGTGTGCTGGAGCGGGAGCGCTGGTTCATTAAAACTGAGGCACAGTTACACAATGCGCTCCTTTGTGCGAACAGCTCCTGTGAGAAGCTTGGGCAGGGCTGACTGCACAGAGACGGGTAAGCGGAGGGTGTCTGAGGCTTATGTGTGACCTACCTGCATGTAAGGCTTTTCAGTGGGTTTATCTGCTTCGCGAGAGGAGGATGTGTTGCACTTCTGTCGGAAATAAGGAATTACACTGGCTGAGGAGAAGTAAAGCAGTAAATGCTGTTTCAACACATGGTTTAGTTCATTTACTAATAAAAAAAATCATTTAGTGCTTGTCTGTTTAATACATATCACTAAATTATTTTGGTTTTGGACCTTTGGTAACACGTTTTAAGAGTTTTGAAAACCCCTTAATTTTTACGATAATGTTTTGTTTTCTCTGATTTTGCTGCTTTTCTCTGCGCCTTATGTGTTACTCAAACCAAGAAGCCTTCTGTTTTTTTTTCCATATTTGTATTATACATTTATAGATTATATTTCTCCAACTGTTTCTAGAAAATTGATAATAGTAGGTCCATAATGAAGAGGGCCAATCAGTTTAATGAACACAATATGACATATTTGTGAGGAGCATGCACATTTCCAACTTTGTCAAAGTTTAAAAAAAAATGAGTTGAAGTAGGCATCACATATTTATAACTCCGGCACCGCTGCTGTTGCTGATAATGGGTGTCCCCACAGCAAAACTGGCAGCAAGTAAAGCCACAGACCTCAGAGACGATATATCAATCACCGGCTTCCCTCAAATTGTGATAATTGCAAGACAATAAACCTTGGCTATTGTCTCACTAGCAGGAAGCTACACAAGAAATGAGCAATAACTGTTAACAAATTGGCCTCCGAGCCAACATTTCTGCAGAATAGAATGAAGAGTAGATGAGTGCTCATCAGCTGGCTACTGGGCATCTAACCCCCCAGGGAGGCCATAATCCGATTTTCTGGGCTTTAATTTTGCTTCACTGCCTGGAGGCAAGCCAAACAGAAATCACCATTGTGATTAATACCTTCCACCGTCTTTTCCTCTACCATCATCTCCACCGCCGAACCGACCTCCCCGCCCGTCTCTCGTCGCCCTGAAGAAGCCACGAGGAGCGGGTTTTCTGCAGTTGCCAGGCAATATCAAATCCATGAAGTGCTGTTCACTAAAGTGTCAATTTGACATCAAAGAGACTTGTTGCGAGGATGGGGAGCGGGGGATATAATACTACATTTGATGAACAGAGGACTATGGAGAAAGTGCGCGTCAGAAAATCAGTCTCCTAAAATTGTATACCAAGAAGCAAAGTTATGAAGTGCTGCTGAGCAAGAGGAACTGTCTTTTCGTTTTCCTGTGGTCAGATGGAAAATGTAAACCCATTAAGGATCCTGTGCAATATATCCACACTGCATAGGAATATAAATATTCCATAGACAATCTGCTGACAGTATCCAATATTGGTACATGTGAAGGAGTGTTTTCAGGGTTCGGCTGTGGATGACCATCACTCTGTGATGGTGCACTCAGTGACCCCTTTAGGTTAAGATGCTCATCAGTCACCCAAATGGTCTTTCTCATCATCTGTGAAATGAGACTGATACAGTAGCCTTTGCCTGCGGTCAAGCAGCACCTCTCGATGAGACGTGCAGATTGAGGGATGCTCTTTGAAGAGTGCATTAAGACTGATAAAAGCTCTTCCGAGCTACTTTATGGCCACGGCTTTTACAGTTTGATGGGGTGAATTTACCTGAGACTGCGCTTCCAACGCAACCCGAGGGCAGGATTTACACATTAAAGTTACATTTACTCAAACCATTTACTTGCTAACAGGGTGACGCTCAGTGGGTTTCAGTGTGTGTCCCTGAAAGCCTGTAGACGTTATGATTTATGTTAACAATATAAGAAACTTAATGAAATGTATTGTTTAACATTTATATGGGGAATAAAACATGCTACCGCATATAAAGTCTCCATTTCAAATTGATGAACGCCGATTCTGTGCCCTCTCTGTGTCACTTTGCCTTCGACTTCCCAACTGTCCTTTTCTCCTGTCCAGCTGTCGTTTATCATCAAGTCTGCCCTTTGCCTGCTCTCGTAGAAACAGGCTCTCAGTCGTGTTCATTCTCCTAGTTAATGGACCTCACATCACAGGGAGCGGAAAACCAATTTGTCCTGACTTTGATGGGTGCATTTTGAGATTTCTTTAACAGCATTTCAAACAAACTTGTTACTCGAGCTCACCTTAAACCTGAAGTTATAACCTTCAGCCAATTGTGTAATGCAGGTCTATGGTGTATCTGAAAACCCCTTGTGTCCCCAGACATGTCTGTTCACATCTCACACGGGCTTCCTGTGTGTCTATCCTGTTCTGCATAAGTGCACACATACAAGCCCACAAACACTAAAATGAGCAACAAAAACAAAGTGATGTGGATGCTCCTGGCCCGGAATGTGAAATCATAATCAGTACCCGCAAACTGTATTTGTATTGATTTTTTGTCTGGGGATAAGTACCAACCATCACACAGAGCACAAAAGTTGGATCAATTCAATATTCCACTTCATGTGGTTCAACAAGCTGACATGTGCTGCATCTAAATGACTTTCAAAAAGGCTAACACATCGAGTTTTCTTTTTCTTTCCATTCTACCTTGCAACACAGCTTTTGTTGCCACTCACTTCTATTTTGTGTAAAGCAGCTGGCCTCACCAGACACATCACGATATATTATCACACTATACGATATTAGTCTACTATCAGTCTGTGATTGGGGTCAAGTTAGCAATTACAGGCAGTTTATTTCAAATAACACAGCAATTAACTGTAATAAATCATTGAAAATGACATTACACAAATTATTGAGCACATCTGTATACACAGAAATTCACATTTAATAGAAATGTATCATCCATCCATTCTCTTCCTCTTATTCCATTCAGGGTTGTAGGGGGCGCGGGAGCCTATCCCAGCTACCATAGGCCGAGGGCACAGTAAACCGTGTAAAGTAAACACTCACACCTATGGGCAATTTAGAATCACCAATTAACTTAACCCCACTAGATGCATGACTTTGGACTGTGGGAGGAAGCAGAGGTAGCCAGAGAGAACCAGTGCAGACACTGAGTGAACATACAAACATATAAAGACAGAAAGGCCCAGGCTAGACGGTTGATTCAAACCCAGGACCTTCTTTCTGTGAGTCACTCTGAATTAGAGCTGGGCGATAGAACGATAATGATATGTATTGCGAAATAACTTTACCTCGATAGAAAAGTTAAACTATTGCGATAGGCCTCGTCTCTCTTGTCCTCTTTTAAAAAACAACAGCCAATCCAAATTAAGTAGCGCAGAGCCGAACCAATCACAGCCGCAGCGTCACGTCACGTGACTTGTTACGTGCCGCACATGTGTATTTGTTTGGGAAGCAGCCAGCCGCTGTGCCGCCCGGTAATGGAGGAAATGAGTGCGAGAAAGATCAACCGAGAGCGTGACCGAAGGTTACCGAAGAGAAAACAGATGATGGTTCCAACGCCGGAGAGGTTGTCGAACGGAAGAGCCATAGAAGTTCTGTAGTGTGAAGGCATTTCGGCTATTTTAAAGTCTGACAAAAACAGAGTAGCGCGCACTGTAAATGTGCCGAAAGCAAGTCTGGAAATACAATAAAGCGGTGCATGCTCAATCTCTGACTGGAAGAGCTAATTCGTCATTCGGCTTTTGTCAGACTAAAGTAACTGTTTGAAAAGCTCCCATATGGAAAAGAAATAGTAAAAACTTATATGTGATTACTCATGAAAGTGGCCACTTTCATGAGTAAATCATATAAGGCTTACATGATTTACTCATGAAAGTGGCCACTTTCTCATTACTTTCATACATTGTTTTAGTAAGTATCCAAAACAAACAAGTTTCATTATATAATTTTTCAAGGGATCTTATATCTGTTTTCACTCTTATATGCTTTTCATACAAGTTTCACACAAGACAGATACAAACCTTATAAGATTTATATATATCTTTTCCATATGGGCTAAGCTATACAACAAGGAGAGATTGAGAATTTCCTTTTAGTTCTCAGTTTATTTGATATTGACAAAAGTTAGTCAATTTTGTCTGATCTTCTGTAAAACAAACTAAGATTTATTTTTAGAATTAATATTTTGTTTCTAAGTGGAACTGACAATTTAGTAGTCTGTTTTTGCCATATTTGCCTTTATTTATCTGAAAAAGTCTCATGTTCCTTAAGTACATCTACCCTGTTGAACTTATTATGGGAAATAAATATTTAAATAAAAACAAGCTGCTGATTATTTCACATTTTACTTGTGAGCAACGGCACATTTAAATCTTACAAATATAGTTATTTGGCTTATATTGTGATATATATCGTTATCGCCTGAAATGAAAAAAACATATCGTGATATGAAAAAAATCTTATATCGCCCAGCTCTACTCTGAATCAGACTACAACTGTTCCCAGACAGGTTGCCTCCTTTCAGGCAACCTGTGCAATCGCCTTGCAATCATAAGCGGTTATGAACGCACATCATGCTCAAGCTCTGGGCAACCATTTAGTCACCATGCATTGCAATCAGTTGCATAATGTGAAAAACTGATAAGAGTCACCAGACATCCACCAATGGTTTTTAGCTGAACCAATTTAAAGTACGTTTGCTCAGCTAATGTTCTCTCAGGATGGCAGTGCATCAGATGAGGTCTCTTGTTCAAAGTATTCCCAGATTATTTTAACTTATCTAATAAAATATCATAATTTGGTGTCCTTATATCGATACAATATTGCCATGCAAAATGTCACAATACTATAACCAATTTTTCACCCACCCCATCTAGTTTGAACAGAAAGGTAGAGATCACCCGAAGCTAGCGAACGCTATATTCTAGCAGTTCTGTAAACTTACTCTAACCTTGACAGGAAACATGAAAGCATCCTAAATGAGTCAGAGCTTTAATGAGGAGGAGTTATTGCTGTGATTACTTGTCTGTGGCAATGTCTGTGAGGAATATCAAATGTCCCCATAGCGTTTAATACATAAACAGGTTTATTAGGCCAGCGCTGACACACCATCTGGGTGGAAATCTCTTTGGTGTGAGCAGTGAAGATTGAAATCCCGTTCACGTGAATGGAGAGCCGCGGGGACCTGAGAGTGGTTTGTGATTTGATGTGAGTCTCAGATCTGATCGCCCACCGCCACTGCAAAACAGCCGCTTCTCCTGGGTATTCATGCGACCTGATTTGGGAGTAATTAAATGAGTCTTTTATGAATGAATCATCGTCATAGCCTGCTTTTCACATGACAGCTCTGAAAGGAATTGGTCCAGTGTGCACATACAAAAGGATAGGTGAGTGCTTCAAAACAGGCGTAGCCACATGTGAAGCCAACCAAAACATTTCTCAATGACAATAAATTATTAAAAAGGCTTGAATCTTTAATTCATGTGGGAACATGACCGTGGCTAAAAATAGCAGATCATAGACTCTTTTAAATGATAACATATGTAATGTTGCTTTGTAAGCAATCGGCGTATCGAAAAACTAATTTATTGGCTGAGAAGCAATTTAACCTCATATTACAGCCCACATAAAGCCTCTGTTATGATCAAACAATGAAATTATCTGTTATTAATTTGGAATAATAGCTACTGAACTGTGTCATTGCTATCATGGGCATCGCACAAAATCTTCTCACCTTTTTTGGTCAACTTACAGCAGAGGTGTCAAACACAGGGCCAGGAAAATGGGGTGGTAAATTGGGTAGCTCCTTAAATTTGAAGGAGGGAATGAACTTTAACTTTTAGCTGTAATTGTATAGATTTTATAGATTTTACAACTTATCTCCTCCATGGTTATTCATTAGTAAGTAAGTCAACTAAGTAAGTAATTAAGTAGGACTCAATGACTGATAAGTTCCTGTTTTGTCCCTGTCTACTATAAAAATGTGTTTTTTTACAATAGTAGTAAATAATTAACAAAAACCTAGAAGCTACCACAACTTTTTCTGAAATTTTTAACATTTATTGATTGTAATTTATGCCCAAAGAGGAATGGCAACAGAGCTATTTTATTTACTCCAGCAGCATTGGTTCATCATGGAGAAAATCCGAGATGTACTATCAAAATTGCACCTTTCTTAGAAAACATCTCATATATTAAATGCAAATAACATTTTTTAAAGGTCACATAATTTCATATAACTCTTCACCAACACATCTTACCACCTCTCAAAATGTAAATTAAAAACTCTAGCACACCACACACAGAGCCATCCTGCACAAAATCTGGTTAAACCCGATGCCTCCCGTGTGCCTGAAGATCAAACAAAGTGCAAATCAACCACTAAGCTTCAGCTTTTCTCTACCTGACTTCTGAAACTTCTGAGGGAGTGGCATGTGCCAAGCACTGGTTGGGTTCTGGGATCAGAAGTAAATGAAAGTATGACTGGTGCGTGTGTGATGTCTGCCTACGGCTACAGTGGTAAAACCTGTCAATGCTGTGATATATGAGAAAAATTCTTCATTTTTTCCTTTTACATTTTTGGATCGGATTCACAAATTTATCCCATCAATCTAATATTAAAATATGATGGACATGGATTTAAAAGAAATTATCACTGAACATGTCACAGAATAAACAAAAATCCCAAAACAGAGGTTGCTACATTTCCCATAACCCGTTTTCATTCAACCCTCCTTTTCTGATAAATAAATATCTACCTAAATCATCTATTGTAACATGTTTCCTGTCTATATATGTGTATACATAGCCTCAAGCTGAAACTAAAGAAATGTCAGCAACATCAATATCGAGACTCCAGAGTCACATTTATGAGCATAATCTGTAAATGTTCAATTACAATGTCATTATAATTTCTAGGAGAGCGAGAGGGAGTGAGAGATAGAATTGCACATAGCTTCATTAAAACTGTTATCATATCACCAATCCCCCTTTTAGACTAACAGTTTCATCACCCTGGCTGCGCACCAAGCTGTCTAAGTAATCCAATTTTTTCATCATGTCAGAAACACATCATGTGTGACCCAGGTGTGGCTCATAGTACGAGCAGTGAATGCTACATCGGTTTAACACTTGTCAGAGTAGTGACCTTTTCAGCGAGGAAACATTCAGTTTAACACATTCGGCTGCGGGAGAAGAGGGGTGTGAGGGGGCGCGGTGACTGAAAGACTAGATCTTTCCACTGCTATCTCTACTTGATGCTCCAGTCTGTTTTCATATTCATTTAACCCCAGGCTGTAAAGTGTGTTGGCCAACCCCAACTGCTGCCATGAAAATACTCACAACCGCATGACACCGTGACCCCGACACCACCCGTGTAGCAGCACACCCTCAGGACATCCTGCATTACTGCTGCACCAGCCTCCCTGCAGTTCCGGGGGAATGAGAGTGAAAATGTTTGTTCCCATATGTTTAACTTTGATGGTTGTTAACGCTCCCCAGCCACCCGTTGATAAATAGTAATAATTCCAAATGCATTAAGCACTCAAGCATAAACATAGCATAACTCTGAAGTATGTGTCTGTTGATCCAGCAAAGACTGAGCAGAGGTCCAAAGGTCTGCCTGCTTTTGTTTCCTAAGACTATAATGATATTTGTGGTTGGATACAATCCCCGTGAGCAGTGGGCTCACACTCTTTTTATTATATCATATTCCAATATCATCTGACATACAGTAACAAGGTTATAGAGATTCCCTGCTATACTGTATAACCCTCCACATTGCAGGCATAAAAAGTATTACAATCACCCTTAATTGCAAGATAAAGCTGAATTGTAAATTTTTTTATTTTTTTTTTAAATAAACACAGACCAAGAGGAAAATACTATATATAATCAGGCCTTGCTAGTTTTCATCTTCTTAGTATTAAAAATTGACTCTGTGACATTCCATCACACCAAATGAAAGTCATCTGCAGGATCGTCATCTATTGTCTGTTTTACTTTTCTTTAAAAGAACACTTAAGAACCAATGGAAAGGGTAAGTACATTTGTGTGGTAGAGCCTGGCAATTCTCACTATAGACAAATAGCAAACATGTACAACAGGCATATCATTGATTTCGGACTGTGAGCACTGCTGGTGGAGTCCTGGTCAATACGCAGTCAATACACCTTTGATTGTGGATGAGAGTTTTGTGCTCCAGAAGAAAGAATGGCAATCTATACAGACAATCAGCTCAGGGGGCAAACGGGTTAGACTCATACCAACTTGTTCTGCTTGAGCTATTCAAGTCTTATGCTGATTCTAGCATAAGCACCTTTTATTGTGTCCCAGCCAGTGCTTTTTGAGGTAATGTCACCAACAGGTCATCTCATTTTATGGGCACAATAGCAGCGTCCTGATGTTCGGTTTCAATGTCACGTTGAGACAAAGTCACATGCAGCACGTCTAGCGGCAGTCGGCCCGCTCGCAATTGATGTTACACAAAGAAGGACCTGAAAACCTTAAGTTAAGGCTTTTAGCAACCTTGAAGCTGCAGTGCTTATCATTTTCTTATGCTAACAATAGATCTCGGCATATATGAGATGAAAGAGATGACAAACCAGGACAAAATTATCACTCGAATCTGCACCCGAATCGAATCCGGGTCAATTGACTTTTGGCTTATGTTAGAAAATCGCTCTGAATTTGCTGCCAATACCTTTTTCTTTGATAAAGTAACCATACACTTTCTGCCAGTCGCTAACAGCAGACAAACTTAGCAACAGGCAGTGTCATGTAACACTGTGATTACACCATGTATCATCTAGGGCAGCGGTCCCCAATCCCCGGGCGTTTGGTACCGGGCCACGAGAGTTGAGTCTCGGGTGTGAAATTTAAGGTTTTCAGGGTTTTTATCGTTTTTTAATCGTCATTTTTTAATCGTTTTTATCGTTAACTCAGTTTTCCTGGGTCTTTTCCAATGTGTTATGAATAAATCTTCTTCTTTTTTGGTACCGGTACTGGTTTTATTTTGTTGTATTTATCCATGACACCTTAAAGGTCAGTCTGTGAAAATATTGTCGGACATAAAGCGGTCCGTGGCGCAAAAAAGATTGGGAACCGCTGATCTAGGATCTATCATTGCTGATAATAAAGGTAGGCAAAATAACAAAAAACTCATCTCTGTGTGTGTTGTGAGCTGTTAGTACTGACATTAAATCACAAAACTTGCATGCTGACAGAAAAGATTAAACGGGAATGAAACTGAATATTATCTCCTGCCATTTTGTTTTCAATTTGTAATTCTAAAGCAATATTACAGTGCTGCATGGCATGACCTTGGCAGAGGTCTATTATACGAAAATCACCTGATGTATTTTTTGCGATTGATAAAACCCCCCAAAAAACATAAGGAGCCAAAGTAATAATAATAAGATTTAGAGAAGCTGGAGAAGCAGACTAAGTTCATCTTCATGCTGTCAGACTTTGGCAGCATCACAGTAATTTGTCTTTGCTCTACATCAATGCAGCAGCAGGCCTGTACCAGGACCCCTCATGTACTCTATAATTTGTTTTGTGATCGGCTTGCTCATTGTGCTCTTCCAAGCGCTTAGGCTAGCCTGGTGGGTGCACAAATACCTTCTTTTCTTGTATGATTTTTTTTTTTTTTTTTTTGGTGACTTTTATTTCTTGCCATGCCAGGTGAGAGAAAATCATCTGTGTGCGCCTGAGGATCAGCTTAAAACCTCCACCTAAACTGGAATGCTCCAGAATCAGAACGGCCACAGATCCACTGGTAATAGCAGACCTGCAGATGGATAACATGCTTGTTTTTCAACACAGATTAGTCTGGAATTATGATGATACCCAGGGGGCAGGAATCTTATTTTCTGTACTCCTGATAAGAAAACAAGAGCAGCCTGCAAACAAATGGAAAGCGAGGCAGAGGTGTATGATTTAGCATGCTGTGCTGCAAGATGGTGTGTTGGCACTCTGGTTTAGGGGATTGGATGAGAGTGTGTCTGATGGGTCATGTTTTAGTAGTGGTTACTACAAACAAAGCTCCTGTAACATCAGTTTTGCAATTCATAAAAATCACATATTTATAATTGCATGTGCTGTCGTCTTAAAGCTCTTAAAATTCAATTCACAACTGTTTGCAATGCACATCTACTGCTGTGACAAAGGAAAGAGAAACGTGGACAGTAAAACAATTTGTTAAGGTCAATACTAACAAACATCTGAGCTTTCACATCACTTTAGAATCCATTATGTTCCCAAAAATAGCACATTTTGAAGCTTCTACAATACATAATGAGTTCTAACAAACCACTCACTATTTACACTCTTAGGGTATTCTTCGATACCCAACATCCACAATGACGGCGAAACAACTAGTAGCTCAGTGTTCCAACATTCGAAAGAAGTGACTGCTCTCACAGCTAGAGATTGACGAGGTACAACATAAATGCTACGGCAAGGGGGAGCCAGGAGCCAGCAATTTTAAAACATCACCACCTTGTTCTTGAATTCGCATGCTTTAACTTTTTGATGACTTTCATCGGATCGATAAAAATAATTATGGAAGACCTTGTTGTCTTATTTACAAATAACAGACTCTGTGGTTGCAAGCTGACTAAAGTTAATGAGGTTCATCTCTCTGATGATCTCTACTCGATGAGCAAGACAATTTGATCAAAAGTGAGTTCGTGAATTTTTAAAGAGAATTTAAAAAAAAAATCACTTAAGCCTCTGATTGCTTCTTTCTCTGTTATAACTGGCAGAACAAAGAGCAATGTGTACGAATGTAAGAGCAGAAGGATTTGAACTTGAAAACCAAATCAGGTAAATGGTGGCGGGATTCACAATTTGCATTTAAAATCAAAACCTGAACCAATTACTTCTGAAGTCCATCCATCCATCTTCATCCGCTTTATCCGAGGCCGGGTCGCGGGGGGCAGCAGCCTAACTTCTGAAGTATTTACAAAAATATATATTAAACTGTGCCAGACAAAACGTTTGGCACCCTAACCTGCTCTTGAACACAAATGCTATTAAAACACATACATAAATATACATATACATATACACATACACACACACACACACACCTCTTCAGGTTGCACTCTTGAGCTTAGTGCACAGGTACAAATACGTACAAAAGGGCTCCCCTCTCTGCCACTCTACATCCCAAAGGAGAACCATTGATTTTCTAGTTACAATCAACACCAAATTATTGAATGTCACTTGATGAAGTGCTGGGGTCCGCAGGCACTTTGCGACTCGTTGCGTTGCTATAGCAACCCCGTCTGTTTGACAGGGCTTATGACAAAAAACTCCTTTGCGGAGATTCATCTTGAAAACGGTCCTTTCTACTGGAGCCAGTGCCCTTAATCCCCACACACAGACCAAGCACCAATCTCTGGGTCTTAAACTTGAAGCCAACAAAGAAGTTGTAAAATTGTACCTTCTCGAGTGGCCGCTTGAGGGTGACTCCAAAAGCGAGTCTGTCCTCATAGAATCCAATGTTAAAATACTTTCCAGCAGCAGCAGGGAAAAAAAGCATGTTTGTAGCTTTGTACAAAAATGGTTTTGGTTTCTGGCTATTATGCCCCATCAAAACAACAGCATGAGAGGTGATTCTTTTTTTACACTCACCTGTTTAAACCTCACTTGGGGCTTAAAGTGATGGCTGTAGCCACATAGACTGACTCTGCCAACTGTGCTGGTTGTCGTCTGTGAGAGAAACAGGCCTCTCAGCAATGTCTGTGGTGTTGGCACCTTTTGGATCATTTTTAATGTAATTATCTGCTAACTAACATGGCTTGCTGTAGGGTTAAATATAGTAAGTATAAGAAGTCTGTGCTCCAGGTTTAGTGAGTACAATTGTTGAAACTGTGCGCTCGCTAATTAGCACTAATAAGCAGATACTGTTCTACCTTTTAACCTTTGCACCTTGCTAACAATGTTCAGTGTTAGTGGATAATTTGGCAGTCATCCAAATTGATCGCTTCTCTAGAAAAAAACTAAACAATCAAAAAAAAACAACATGGCAGCAGCCAACACACTCGAAATGAGACTTCACAAAGCAGTGATGCGATGTGACGTCACGTCACGGTGGCTATGTCTGTCTTTTATAGCCTACGATACTTTACAGATACACACTAGCTCATCTTTCAGAGAGAATTTCAGTATTTGAACTCTGGGGGACAAAGCTGGACAATCCATGAATCATTAAAGAAACTTTATATTAAAATAGAATTTGAAATCATCAAAACATATTTGCAGCTGCAACTGCTGACACATCAAAACGTTTTACAGACTCCAAGGCATTGATCAGGATGGGCAAACCACGGTCAACAAGCAATAAAATCAAAGCGCTGAATCTACACCACTGACAAAAACTACTGCATTATCATATTAGGCTGTATTTCTCTGTAACAGCCATCTAATGAGATTATACATCTTGGATGTAGTGTTTTATTGATTTGTCTGTTATGCTTGATGGACCTCGGGTAGCTGCAGGGCATCCTCGCTACTCATATGGGACAACAAATATGCCGTATCAAAGGACCTAACACCCTCAAACAAATATGTCTTTTGTCTGCTGGCACACCCTTGAGAAATCATCCCTGTGTACCGTTGATCAGATATTAAAGTATCGAACCTACAAGGGTGACCCTTTTGCTGTAGGCACGCAGCAACAAACAGGGCAATATTCCTGACTCTGTATCCCTGAATAAATGCCTGTTGGGGGGAAGACAATGGGAGGGTTAGTCATAAAAACTCAAACGTGCCCTCTCATCGCCTGGTTCGTCATTAAATGAAGTCCATCTCAAGGTTTTGGGTCAACACGGGTCAACATTTCTCCTGTTTGCTTTGGTGAAGAGAAGGTCGGGGTGTATTCTCCTGCCAAGAAACTGTTAATACACAGGAGATAAATTAGCAAGCCCTCTGGCAGCCTTCTGGGAATAGTTTCCGCTTCAAAGCACACGGCAGATTAAACCAAAGGGGAACAATATTCACAAATCAGCCGATGGTTATGAGAAAAGAGGCAACACTATCTGTCTGACCCTCACCCCCACACTCTAATAAGCTCACACCACACTCTTTGGTCCTCAAAAACTACAGTATAACCACCTAGATTTTGCTCACTGTGCTGTGAGGGACCGATCCATTCATCTGGGTCCCGACATCAGAAAAGAGGGATGGTATTGTCCTGTAAACGTGTATTGTTCTCACGTTTGTCTATTAAATTATTACAATACTTCCTTGTATAATCAGTGTATTCATTATTTCTGCTCTTTCTGTATTCATCATATTGCTTTCAAACATCTAAAAAAAAAAAAAAAAGGGCTAAGCTACATTATATTTGAGGACTATACCTGATCAGTGCTTATTTTATTAGAGTAGTGCCGATTAGTGTTATCAAAAATATTGATTTTTCATTATATAGGCATTTACACGGATCCAAAATATTTTAAATGTTATCAATAGCCATTTATTAGAGTTTCATCTGTCAAACTGTTTTCACTGAATGCCATGTTAGGAGGCAGTGAGCCCAAAAAGTGAAAGACTGAAATTTCAAGTTAACTGTGAACCTCCTGAAACTTGTTTAGCTTGCAAAGCCATTATTCAGATGAAAGCTTAAAAAACAGGTGAGTCTGTTGTGCAGTGCAGATTGCCTCTGCGACAGTAAAAAAAGCTAAGGTGACACCTTAATTTTCTGTTTCAGAAGTAAAGATAACATAATTCAAAATCCCAGTGGCATGTGTGAAAGTGCTTTTTTTTATGCAAGCCATGCAACACAGCCTCAAAAGGGGTTTGCTGTTTTGTTCACACAATGGAAATTTTCTTATTTTCAATCTAAGATCAACACTGATTAAATAGTAGCTCAGGCATATCTTTTTTTT
>NW_024582633.1:356455-458253 GCF_018398535.1 Haplochromis burtoni
TCAGGCATATCTTTTTTTTTTTTTATAAAGATTTATTTATTGCCTTTCCATCAACAAAAAAATGTGAGTTAGTAATGTATGTACATCGTAAATGAATAATGTTAGGAGGACACATAGATATAGTTATATATACTCTCCCATGTAAATCATTCAGATATTATTACAGAAAATGTATGCATGTATACCCATATATACACATAAATACATACATACACACATATACATACACACATACATACGCATACATACACATATACACATACACACACATACATATATATATATATATATACATATATATTAAACTTACGTCTATGATAAAGGCTAAACATGCTTCCTTTAAAAAAATGTGGGGAAATTTTTTGTTATTTTTGGAAAGTGAGGAAATGATCGATAGTGAACAGAAATGATTCTATCCATTTAACCTGTATGGTAGAAGTAGTGTTGCAGCTGTTAAAGAGAACCTGGGGACCCTGCGAGTGCTGGACTGCTAAATAGAAGGACAGGAGAAGGGATGTGAAATTAAATGGATTGGAACTGAAGAGGACGCAGCTTATCATTGCAACCACTAATTTGGTTGCCTCTCCAACTAACTTGACACCCTTGGACTAAACTTTAGCCCGAAGCCCTGGAACAATAGACTTAAACTGTTTGTTTTTTTTCTCTGGAGCACTATCTGTTAACCTTAGCTCAGGCATATCTATATATATGGGATTGTAGTTCTCTATTATTTCAACTGGCAAGTGGCAGCGAGTATGAATGAAAGTTTATTCTCAGTACATGATCCAAACTGTGGCCTTGCAAACCCTTAAGTCCACTTTGCTTCAGTAGTTTAAATCCTGCAAACCCCACTAGTAAACAGTTCGGCGTATCGTATGTAGGGCCTAGTTGTAGTCGGGTAAAATGGGGAGAAAAGCAGTGACCTAAACCATGGGGAGCTACAGTGTACTCAGGGTCAGAGCGATTTGAACGCTGACAGATATTTATATGACTGTTGCTGAAATGTGACAATAACATGAAAAAAAAAAAAGGTTTAAATACTATCTTAAATCTTAGTTGTGGGAACTAAATAAGGGAACTAAAAAAATGAAATGTGACAAAATGTACAATACTGCAAAACAAGCATAAAAAGCTGAGACTCTGCTTCAATGTATCTACTTATCCATTCGCATTTACTTACCTTGGATCAGCAAGTACCATCCTGCCCTGTTTTGGCTCAAATGTAATGAATTTTAGTATAAGGTACATTTTTTTTTAATACTAGTCAGAAGGACGAAGTACACAACACAGCTCCCCCAGTAATTCTGCAAGGGAGTATCTTTGCCCCTTATCTAACCCTCTTCCAGTCCTCACATCATAAAACTGCTGTTAGCTAATACTGTGTGTTTAATTCCTCATTGTGGAGCTCACCTTGGGGTGGCCCTGCCAAACCCTGCCCACAGGAGATTTACAGTCAGCCATTTTGTGGACTAATTGCGCAGTCTTAGTGCAGGGAGGTCAGCCATAACCAACACATTGAGCTGGCTTACACACCTGCTACAAGCCAGACCAGGCATAGGGCAAACCCCTCGAACAGCAGGACGCATCAGACACCACACCAGGAGTCTCCTTGAGTTGTCTAGAATAAAATCTGTCAGATGTAATTGCTCGTGCTGCCCACTATTGTTCGAAGATAAACAAGTGGCATGTTGTTTATTCAACAGACCCTGTGCTGCTGGATCATAAATCAAAGTCATATAAGAGGTAGATGTCTGATGGTGGAGATAGATAGGCTTCATGCTCTCCTTAATGCAGATCTAATCTTTTTAGTTCGGATCTTATTTGTGATTCATCTTCTCCTCCTCGTCCACCCATATCGTCAGCCTCTTTTCTTCCCTGGTGAACTCCTACCAATGTCCTTTGGACTGGATGGATTAGACTGACATTTCATATATGAAACCAGTCTGAGTTATGCAGATGATCATTCAGTGCCGTCACCTCATCCTCCTCTCACATTAACATTTCCAGCACATCCCACAGGTATTATTAGATCTACAGTGGCCCACCTCATTGACTCCTCTTATTGGCACTGAAGAGTTAACAGATCAGTCCACTACTTACCATTTACTACATGCACTGGAGTGGTTCTGCACATTAAATGAAAGCTAAGCACAGTTTTGCCTTTGTCTAATCATTCTAATAGCTCTTAAACACTATCTATTAAAGGCTACTACAGACTCCATGCTATTCTGAGCACTCACCCTTTATTAAAATCAGCTGACACCTCCATCATTCAGGGCTTGCTTTGACTTTATCACCACTGGCGACCCTTCTATCTATCTAATTAACCACAATTTACTAATCACACAGGCCACTTTCCCAGAGCTGTGCGTCCTCCATCACTGAGCAGGGACAAAGGCTCATTAACGGGGTCTGCCCACCATTACCACTGAGAGGTGGAATATAGGGATTCCTCATGTCAATTTGGGATCAAGAGCCATAAGAAATGCAGAGATGCTGCCAACATGCAATCGAGGCCGGTTTGATGGCGCAAAGCCAGATACAACAATGTAAAAACAAAACTGTGTGGCGAAAATAGTTCTTTTGCTTTCACAAGGCTCAGGAAGAGAAGTATTGTATAAATTGCAGGCTGCAAAGTTTGTCAGGAGCAAGTGAGCGAGGAGGGGGGGGGGGGGGGGGGGGGGGGGGGGGGGGGGGGCAGATTTTCAGTTTTCATTTTTAGAAGAGAAAATCGATAGGCTGGATGTTGGCTTATTGCCCAACTTGCTGAGGGAAAAATGAGAAGATAACCAAAAAGCAGCAAGTTCTTTTTTTCCCCCTTATGCTACACTCACATCCTGGGATATTACATCACAAATACAGCAGCAAGGTAAAGTTTAGCAGGGCACCAGCAGCGCGCGCGCACACGCACACACACAACACAACACACATACACACACATACATGCACACACACACACACACACACAACACACACAACACACACACACACACACACACACACTTACTTATAGCCGGTAGATTGAAATGAGCCTCGCTCTTTCTGAGATGTGAGATCCATCCTCGATTTAGAGAATCCATATCATGTGTATTTGTTCAATTCAAGCAGGCTTATGTTCTGATACCCTTCTCAGGATTGAAGTTAACCCAATTTTTTTTAAATACGTTTTTATTTAATTTAAATTAGTTACAAAAAACTGAGCAATCGTTTCTTTGAGTTTTCATTTGTCGAATGAACAAAACAAGCATTATAAATTTCCCCTGTTAACCCTCCATAACACTGACACATCGCCACCTCCTGGCACTAATTTCTACTGTCACAAGCTTTCATTGCTCAAATATTTAATATTGGTATTTCTCTTAAAATCCAGCAAACCTTTATGTTTTCTTCTTGCAAGGTTTTAAAAAAAAATGACAACCCTTTTTCCAAAAACTGAATCCAAAGCTCACGGTAAAGACGCGCATTCTTGTTTCACTATGTGTTTCCATAGTTCAGTGAGTCTGGCACTCTACGGCTCACATTAGTGAGCGAGAACGTAACCCCGTGCAGCTGCTCATGTCAGTAATGGGCATCAATAACTGGCGCCAGGCCTGTGGTTCGTAATTGTGTTGGAGGGGTCAGTGTGGGGTCAACAGGGCATTCCCCCAGCCTGTCTAATGAAGGGAACACAACTCGCCATCACACCAATACTCACACAGCCATCTCCAATCCCAGGCCCCATTGCCCATGTCAATCACAAGATCAGTAATAGATATGCTGCACAGCCCAACGCTGCTAAGAATATGTGGAACTGTGGCCAGTCAAACCATGCTTTGACTAATGTATTGTATCATGCCACTTAATTACACTGAGTATAGTTTATAACCATCTTAGATTATCTATTACAAAGGAAAAATTTAGTCAATAAGGCTAGGTCAGGCTCCGATGTTTTAGCTTATCATGTAGTAGCAGCATAGGGCTGTGGCACTGTGATGTTTCATTCTCTAAATGTAATACTGTCTGACAAAATGAACAACAACAAATGTACTGCCAGCTATATACATCCACCAGACACTTAATGAGGTACACCTTGCTAGTACTGGGTTGAACCCCCTTTTCAGGAAGGGGTCCGAAAGCAAGCCTTAATTCTTCATGGCATAGATACAGCAAGGTGCTGGAAACAAGACTCAGACATTTCGGCCTGTATTGAAATATTGACATGACAGCGTCACACAGTTGCTGCAGATTTGTCAGCTGTGCATCCATGACTTCCATGAATCTCCGGTTTCATCGCATCCCAGAGTTGCTCTGTTGGATTGAGATCTGGTGACTGTGGAGGCCGTTTGAGTACACTGAACTCGCTGTCGGTGTTTGAGAAACCAGCTGGAGATGATTTGAGCTTTGAGATATTATGTGTTGTCCTGCTGAAAGCAGCTATCATAAAAGAGATACACATAGGTGGTCATATAGTGGTGGACATGGTTGACAACAATACCCAGGTAGGCTGTGGTGTCTAAAGGGGCCCAAAGTGTCCCAAAAATATTCCCCATTGCATTGTTACACCACCACCAGCAGCTTGAACGGCTGTTAGAAGGCAGGATGGATCTATGCTTTCATATTGTTTACACCATGCTCTGACCCTACCATCCAAATGCCACAGCGGAAATTGAGACTCATTGCACCAGGCAATGTTTTTCCAATCATCTATTGTCCAGTTTTAGTGAGCCTATGTGAAGGTTCAACATGTTGTGCCTTCAGATGCTCTTTTGCATACAGTGGTTGTGACAAGTGATCATTTGAGTTGCTGTTGCCTTCAGCTTGAAGCAGTCTGGCAATTCTCTTCTGACCTCTGGCATCAACAAGGCATGTCTGCCACAGAACTACTGCTCACTGGATATTTTCTCCTTTTCTTGAAACTTCAGTAAATCAGCAGTTTCTGAAATACTCAGACCAGCCTGTCAGGCACCAACAACCACCCCACTTTGAAAGTTAATAAAATCACCTTTCTTCATCATTCTGATGCTCGGTTTGAGCTTCAACAGGTTGCGGCCGGTGAGTATATTTACATCTAATGATGACTGGACTGTACACAGATACATCTTGGTGCTGTTATTGCAGCTCTGTCGCAGAAGGAGGGAGAAATATCCCTGCTGCAGGAAAGCAAGCATGCTATATATAGAGTTATACTGTCAATAGGTTTTAAATAGATGCAAAAAAATATATTTATGAAATGAAACACGGTGATCATTTCTTTTAGGCAAGTCAAGGTAAGATGGTATACATGAAAATACATGAAATTAAAAACTACAAGTCCCATACTGAAAATACAAATACCTGCCCAATGAGTAAAAATCTAAATAGTTCAAAGATCCAGGCACAACTCTACTTTGGAGCCTTTGACAGATGCACTGGTGATTAGCTCATTTTTTAAAAATTTATTTCCCATATAGAGAGGCCAGTATTTGAGGACAGCCTTGACATTTTGGTCTCCCACCCACCCAGCTATAGTTCAGTGATGTATTACAGATCATCCATCACCATTGGCTCGTGTAAGGCAGGGGAGGGCCCGATACACCCATTTGTCAGACATACACTAAGGGAAGGCAAGGTTCTGCTTTGAACTCCAGAATGAAGGTAACAAACCTCACAGGGACTGGATTAGACTAGCACACATGGGAAATGAAGTTGAAAAGCCCGTTTTGTTACGTCTGCCTTACCAGACCTGAGGGACAACGAGATGTCAAGAAACAACAGAGATTTAGTCATTCTCAGATATTCACGATAATGACTTTGTTTCACGATAATTAATTGCAAGACAAGTACATAAAAAAAATTTAAAAGAAGCTGCATCGTATCCAAGTCCGGATTCAATTTACTTTTGCCTCCAACTGAAGCACCAATAGATTAGGAATTGGAATTGAATTAGAGCAAAAACGAATGGCTTTGGTTACATGAGGAACAAGCTGTGTGCAATCAGTGTCTCTTTTCGCAGTGAGATGCTCCAAAACATCAGTCAATTACGCTTTGTTTGAGTTGTTGGAGAGTGCAGAGGAAAAACAATAGACGAGGTTGAACTGTGGGGAAGATGGAGAGAGTAAAAGCAAACGGAAGAGAGTGAGGACAAATAGGGGGCAAGCGAGACAGAGATGGAGGGAGGGCAGAGCTGTACACAAGGAGAAGAGGTTGAGACGGCACGGTGAGATGGTGAAAGAGAACTGCAGAGAACATTTGAGAGAAATATTGCTACACGTGTCAGCAAGTGGCCCAAGATGTCAGTGTAGTGTAAAAATAACCTGTCCAATTATGAAGAGAGACTGCTCACCATTCTATCTGAGATACTTTACTGCAGACTAGCACCCCATCGGCTCTCTCCTCACATATACATCTCCTGTATATATTTAGATGCAGTCATATATTGCCTCTGATAATGTGATTTCAAAACTAGATTGGGACTGTTCACTATCCTTTATAAAGATAGATTGTTCTGTCAATATTCCATGGCTGGCTAGAGTTAGCTCGCCACGCAGCGTATGACTTTCCATAGCCCAGCAAAAATGGCATGTAATGGTTCCCAGAGAAAGTATGGCTGCTGCTGTTTCCATTATCCATTTAACAGCCTCTAAAAAGAGGATTTATTTCTGTAAATTAGCTCCTGTGCAATGTGATTGTATCATGGATCATAAACTTTAAGTCAATACAGCACGGGGATATCATGGTAAGAGGAAGAAAATACCTAGTTGACCCTATCTTACCATGTGTGTGCACAGTATCCAGCAGACCCAGCTGGGGAGGTGGCAGCTGTTTGCAGAACTTTATCTTATTCTTTTTTCATTTACAAGGCTCTCCAGTGTCCCACAGTAGCCATTTGCTCATCAGCTTATTACTTTCAATACGCATCAGAGTAATTGGCTATTTCACACATGTAAGAGTTGAGCTGGTAGAGGGTAAAGGCCAGGCAACCAGGCTGTCAGTGTCCTGCACTACACTCATCCATCAATTATCATCAGGCACAAGGAAAGCCACTGTGGGCCTGAGCCGGCACTTTGTCAAACCTCATCCAGGCCTTGCTGGTTAATCCATTAACACGTGGGCTTTAGCTGACTGGATCTGGTTTAGTGTGTGCTGTGTATCTGCTTCAGAGAGTACAGGTGATTGCATTCAAACTGAAGCCCAAGGGTTTTCTTTTAAATATCCAAATGGTGTGTGTCTGTCAATCATTTACTCTGAACCTTTTCTAAGTAAATGTCAGTGCTAGGTGTAATGCCCTGCAAAGTAACATGTTACTATAAACACAATACATTTTTCACCAATGTAACATGCTACTCTAATAAATTTAGTAATTGCATAATGCTTACAATTATGTCATTAGCTCTTTTACAAAGACTCTTCATTTATCTGCATCCCAGGTGAATAGAAAGAACACCAAACAAACCTTTTCTTCCCGCGCAGTTGCGCTACAATCAGCAGTGATTCAGCTTTTCAGGAGTGGAGATATGAGCATTATTTTAAAAATTATTACACAAAAAGGACAAAAGAACTGCACCCAAGCCCGTAACATTATAATGCTAACACAATTCAGGCTCTTAGCATCTGCACAGACAGCATGCTAATGCTAAGCTAGCCAAAATAAACAGAGTAATTTTAAAGCTAAGTGAATGCTGACTCGAGGCCTGTAGCCAGACCCTGATCTTCAACAGTTGACAAAAGCAGTCATGAGCATGCAAAGCACTAACCAGCTAATAGTAATCAGTGTTAGAAAAGCAAGTAGATCAGTCGATCAAATCTGTAGACAGAGCATAATTTGGTAGGGAGTTCATTACACAATGGCTTCCTCCATTACCACCTCTGATAATGATAGCAAAGAAATAAAAGATGAAAGACAAAGGCTTTAAATGAAGGAAAATTATTCAACAAAGGGGTTGTAACGATTGTCTCAGCCCACAGAGTCAGGAGAAAAGCTGGTTGGTAGGAAGGTGCTAAAACACAGCATGTTCCTAGAAAAACAGTGAAACAGCTCATCTGGAGAACAAAAAAAAAATATGGATTTCTAATTTACATTCACTCCGATGCTGATTTACATATAATAGCATGTAATAACACACAAACTGGTGGGTCTGTAAAATAAACCGCTGTCTAGACAACTGAAATCTTATTTCTGTGGATTTCCTGTATTGTTCAATCATATGACTTACTGACAACTTAGTTGGGGGGGGGGGAGCATTTTTCAATACACTGTAATTTTGGTGTTTTAATCCTGCCAAGTATTACAACACTGCACACATCTTTATATTCATAAATAGCAATGAGTCAGTCGTTTGCTCCCACCATCACTTCATCTCTCTCTGCAGTAAAAACTGAGGGAGAAGACGAAGGAGAGCTGCTGGTTGGCTAGTTGGCTGGCTCGGTCCCTGCTGACAGGTTGTGATAGGTGTCATCTATCAACTATGAAAAGGCCTGAAGGCTCACCACACCAATCACGCTGGTGCCAGATGTTAGAGCTAAAGCACTGCACAGAAACACACACACGGCCTTGCACAAACATAAATCACACACGGATAAACAACATATGCAGAACCGTGCTATTGTTATTCACAATGAAATCATATGTATATACTATTCATGAGCAAAATCACATATTTATTGCTCCTTCACAAACTTCAGGTGCAGAATAGGGCAGTAAAAAACAAAGAACATTGACTTGACCATCAAGCTATCACCACAAGCAAAGAAAGGAAGACCTCCCACCGTCTCTGATGAACCTGTGCAGACAAAAGGGAAAGTCGGCTCACCGCATGAGCAATTACAGCAACAACTTCACATGTCTTTGTACCCCCTAAGGGGCCACACATTATGAGCCCACCTGTCAAGTACCCACACGCCTTTCCACAGATTCATCGAATGCACATATGAGCTCCGATTCTCAATTAGTCCATTAAAAAAGAGATACTTGAGCTAATGCTGTTACTGAATTGCTAAATAACTATTTTAATTAAATGTAGGCTATTGTGAGGTTAGCAGGAGATAAACACATTTAACAAGGTAGATGATGCAGACACAAACAAGAATAAATAAATACACAAAAAGGACTGTTTTAATAAGTCGTTTCTGTCAATCTAAGCATTGGAAAAAAACAATCCAATTACTGACTAGAAAGAGCCAAACTCAGAGTACGGGTAAGATGCTTTTCACTGGGAATAACACTAACTGTTCACCTGCAGCTTGTGAACTGGGGTTTGGTTTTAGCAGAGGTTTTCATGTAATTCCTGCTGGTGTTTTTCTCAGCAGTGTAGAGCTGCTAGTGGAGGAGGGGAAGCGATGGCGACGAGGTAATGAACCTCTTCATGCAGTTGGTTCCTAGTATGGGTGCAATGAGTGAGGGGCGACCGCACGGCTGACTTTACAACACACTCTGGGATCCATTGAGAGTAAGGCCACAGCAGCCTAATGTTGATTTATCAAGACAGACTGTGATGGTTATATTAGACTCTGAACTTCAGTTTTCCTGTGTTTAATCCTGCACTGTGTGTTGTGTCTTGCAATGAAAAGATGTCATCCATTGAATATTTAATGTTTTATTTCCCTGATTTTACAAAGTTTTTGCTACAGGTGTGAGATATACCTGCTCAGTAAATGATGCTACCACACCACGGCGGTGGCAAGATAAATTTCTATTAAGGTCATATGAAATTGTGTATCCTTGGAGCATTAGGAGATTGAGAATTGTGGAAAGATTTCTATTCAGCTCCTTTCCTTCTAGATGACAGCGTGCCTCGGTCAAGGGATCTGCAGTTTGTTGCTTGCGAGCTGTCATTACACACTGCTTTATGAAATCAATAAGTCACATGTGTTTTCCTGGTAACAGTTCATACAGAATTAATAAAAATGATTACAGGCTGCCACAATTCTGGGTCATTTTCCTCCATCTGGTGACCTTCAGAAGAGGATGGGCACCCTTGACCTCAATTTTCTGACAACCCTCTGTCATGTTTAGTGATCGGTAACATGCAGAATGGCACATTATCTTTGGAGTAAAACCTGTTGTAAATATATTGTATACTTTTGTAAAATCTAAATGTTTAAGCTTTGAAATTGAGCATTGGACATTCTTGCCACCATATAACTTCAACAGGACATCTTGATACAACTGGGAACACGCTGAGAATTTCAGTGTTTGCCGATATGTGTGCCTGGTTATCAAATTAAGATTTATTTCTCGAATTAAAGATCCCATTCTGCCACTGTTAAATAGGAGATCAATAATTACAGTTTAAATTCATACTCATGACATTTGAAGACATCGCCTTGCCCCCAAGGAAAGACGTGTTTTACAATGTTCTAACATTCAACAGTCTAAACAATTAAGCAGAAAAAAGTCAAATTATTTCACTACAACAAATCACTGAGCGCAGCCTGAGTGATAAGCCATAAACGAAAAGTATGTTTCTTTGGGTGAGCAGAAATCTGGAATCAATCAGTGAAGACAGGAGCTCAATAAAACCTTCACCAGACTTGTCTTTAGGGTGGTCACTGAAGTGTTAATGCCAGCTAATTGATACGCTAAAAGAAAGAAGATTTTCTTGGGGAGCAGTCCATCTGGACAATTTCACCCCGAGGTTCAACTTCAACTACATATGACCCTCTTATCTAGTGATGCATGACCCTGCCCTCTGGGTCCAATGGCGTCCTGAGCAACAAAGGCATCTCAGACAGCACATTCAGTTTTGGAGAAAGCCTTTCATCCTTTTTTCCTCTGTCTATCTCTCCCTTACTATCTTGTCTGGAAAGACATTTCAGGTGACATTTCCCTCTACAGAGTTTTATTCTTCAGTCTGCTGCACAGTTTCACTGTTGAATGGTTTCCCTGAAAGAACCTAAATGTGCCAGGGCTTCAGCGAGAGACTCATTTTCACAATGGCCAATAATAGTAACAAATTCCCCCTTTAAGTCCTGCTGAAACCTGATGTTACATACCATCCTTCTTGAGAACAACTGTCACCGAAGCTGGGCATTATTACCCTTTCAGAGTTGCTGAAATATGTTAGCAGTACGCTTTCCAGACAAGTGAGCACTGACGAAGATGTGAATAACAAAACAGCCAAGGACTATGGATCTTTTGGTACATTGAGCATACATTTGTCTGATACACATCTTACTACAAAGGAAATGATATAGCAGGATTCTTTACTCTTTGTGTTGCTTTAAGCATGTAATGTACTTGAGGTTTTTTATACAAGTCACTTCAAGTTCAAATGACGATAAGTAAAGGTACCTCATCCTGAAGTCTTAACCCAGGTTGGCCTGTTGAATATGACACTTAAGAATTGAGAGGTTTGAGGATGGACTGAACCTGATTTAAGAACTAGACTGAGAACGTATACAAACAAAAATCAAACTTCACATCATTGCAAATTTTCCTTTTCATAATAAACGAGATCAGAGGTTTGCAAATACCCATCATTAATGTCATGGTAATTTTGGGCTTAATGATTTCTTTGAAATCCAAATTGTCCATAGGTGTGAATGTGCGAGTGAATGTGAGAGCAAATGGTTGTCTGTCTCTGTGTGTTGGCCCTGCGACAGACTGGCGACCTGTCCAGGGTGTACCCTGCCTCTCGCCCTATGACAGCTGGGATAGGCTCCGGCACCCCCCGCGACCATGAAAAGGATAAGCGGACGCGAATGGATGGATGGATGGATGATTTCTTTGAATTGCTCTTTTCCCAGAGTGAAATGATTATATAGCATACAACTTAAAAGATTTTAAAAAACAAGAATTGGGTGCACAACACATCAAAACTGGGTTTGGAATGGATAAAACTGGCTTAAGTTTCTGCAATGGCCTTCTCAAACCCTTGACTTTAAACCTAATAAAAATCTGTGGTCTATACTTAAAAACCAGATCCAAGCCAGGAAATCAACCAATTTAATTGTACTCTACCATTCTGCCAAGAAGAGTGTTCAAAGAGTGGAACCAGAATTGTGCCAGAAACTTGTTAATGTCTATCAAAAACATTTGGTTGAGATGCAGCTAAGGGACATTAAATCAAATATTAGTGGGTGGGTGTGTATACTTTTGACTGTGTACTTTCAACCCTGTCTTGACTGGAGAAAATCTAAAATAATTTCAGATTTGTGCTCCCATTTCTTGCTTTTTAAAGCCACTAAAGATGTATGCTATATAATCACTCCACTCTGGCAAAAAAACAGTTCAAGGAAATCATAAAAGCCCAAAATTACCATGACAGTCATGCCAGTGATTAGTGTATGTAAACACGTGACTACAATCATACATAGTTTGACTGCAACACATGACTGCACTGTAGCAAATGTTTTTTTTTTTCTGTTAGAGGACAGATTATGTCAGTGCAATATTCATTTGTGTTACTGATTTCAAAGCTGTGCAATAAATCACATTTTATTTCTGACTATAGTTTAGCATTCAGCTAATATGAAAACTATCTTTTATCAAGATAAAACGATTATTGTACCACATCACATATGGTAGATGTTGCTCTCGTTTTATCTTCTGTTATACAGTAAATTCACTGCAGAGAAGCTCTGACCCTTCCCCAAATGCCCAAACTAATCCCTCCATATTTAAAAATCCCTGATCCCAATTTAAATATGCCTGATGTTTCAAAGTCGACAAGTAAATAATCATATTATCATTTACTAGAATATCACATACACTAGATCATATTTTTGCCCTAATGACTAGTTTAAACAAATCGCCAGACTCTCTCCAATCAAAGTATTGTTAAATTATTAATGGAGGCCCCAGGAAGAGATGCTACTGTTACAACAGAGTTGCTAATGGGGGTCAAAATGGACAAACAAACAAACCTTCCAAAGTTATTTACTTTGAATTAGCAAACAAGCTGTAGGAGAAATGTCCAAATCACAAAGTCTGCAGATCAAAGTCAGCGTTAAATGCTTTATAAAAAAGTTTGGCAATTGCTGTTGACATACCACGAAAAAAAAGAGTAAGAAAAACAAAAAAAGGCTCTGAAAAATAGGGGGAAAAGACATAAAAAGCAATGGGAAAGTAAACACCCAAGAAGAGAAGGAGTGAAAACACAATCTCGCAATCCCATGAGGTCTCACTGTAACATAAGGTGGCGGTATATTACAAAGGAAGTGCTTTATCATCAAGATCTAAAGCTTCTGCACTCACACTTTTCCAGAGCTAGAATGTGGATAGATATTTTCTAAGGATTTCTATAACTTCCTGAAGTAACAGTTGTGACAGTCACACCCACATCACACAGCAGTGGACCAGCTGTGTGAAAGTGTGCTTTCCCCTTGTGGTTTTCCTTTACATACGTGTGTAAGCCTGTGGCAGCAGCACTTACCTTTGATTGTTTTTGTTCACAGCTACAAACACTTTTGTCTTCCTCTGTGGATGGCCATCATCGGACAAGTTAATTTAAACTGAACCCACTAGAGTAAAGTACAATCATTCCTCATTACTCATCTATAGTCATTTGTAACTGTATGTACAGATGTTTATTGCCTTAATTGGATGAACAAATCCTGACTACCATTTAATTTCATTTATAAGGAAAATCTCTGTGGTTGCAATCTTTGGAAAGAACAACTAACATGTAATGTTTACATGTCACAGAGCCATACTGTCACACTTCATTAACCATTCCTAGTCCCTCATCACCCATGTGTTCAAATGTTGGAAATTTGCTGGATATCACCAAGCGTGTGATACGTCAGCCTGGTTATAAATTCCTGTCAATGACTAGACCTCATTTCCATTTTGCACTCAAGCAGCTTTGATTTGAATATCACTCGTCCCAGTTCACTACTCCAGCCTTTAGAAGTAGTGTTGGAGGTTGAGAGCTCTCAGTGCAGGGTACTCAAAATATTGAGATGGAAAACTTGGTACGTTTTTGGGGGGGGTTTTTTTGTTTCACACATGGGAAATGTAAGATTTTAACTTGTCATTAAAAGGCCCGCTTTATTCTTTTTTCTTCTTCTTTTTTGTCAAAGAATATGACACCACAAGTCCTTTAAATACAACTGCCTTTGTGTTTGTTAGTCATTTGTATGTGATGCATGTACATGAACAACCACTTTATTGCTTCTATGCTTGAATTATCATCACAACTCCTATTGTCATTATTCCTTTAGATAGTATCCCTACTAACACCTTATACCAATATTAGCTTTAGATATGATACCACACTAATTTTCTTTTGAACGTTGATTGACAGATTGTGATGGCAACTCTAAAGATGTAAAACTGGAGTTAATGCTAACATTACACTACATAACATTTCAACTCACCTGTGTAACTTTAGTAGTGTTAATATATGATGTAGGGTATGTTTTCTTCCCTTTTAATTACTGAGGCATCCACAAATTGGGTACATTTAACTGTTTTTAATGTTTACATTTCTCATGTTTATAACATGCACTCCCTGGGCTGAAGAGATTCAATAAATAAGCAATTATTCAATCAGGTGATCAGGGGCAACTATGATATTGCTGTAAATCTAAAAATCACGTGTTTACTTACACATACTGTAGGTATAAGTAAAAAAGGAAGTGTTCACAGGACTCTGTGAAGGACTGTGAAGGAACATCGTCCTTTGGACAGACAAGACCAAAGTGGAGCTGTTTGGAGATGTTTCATAATGATTAGTGCCGAGTTTTTTGAAAACCAACCACAGCATATCAGCAGAAACCCCTCGTATAGACTTCCAAGGACATTGGTGGAAGGATGATGATTTGGACTTGCTTTGCAGTCACATGACCTGGGCACTTTACAGTCATTAAGTCCACCATGAACTTCTCTGTACACCAAAGTATTCAAAGTATTCACTCAAACATGAGGCATCTGCCCGACAGCTAAAGCTTGGCTGAAAATGGGTCATCAGGGCAATGATCCCAAAGACAGAAGCACATCTACAACAGAATGGCAAAACTCAAGGTGATGCAACGGCCCAGGCAAAGTCGAGACCTCAGCTTAACTGAAATGCTGTGGCAGGACCTTTGGAGAGTTGGACTTGAAGAAGACCTGTGAAAATGCCCTTTTTCACATGACACTATTATCAATTCTATGACTCAACTTTTCTCTTTAAAAAAAAAAAAAAAAATCCCTGCAAGTACCAAATTAGACATAAGTAATAGATTTATTTTTCTATTCTATAGCTAAGATGCTGGAATTATAGTGCGTATGTTTCTGTATGCGTGTCTCGACAGGTTTGGGGTGTGGTGAGACTATAGGTTGGGAGCACACTGTGATGACAGTCACCCATCACCAGTGTACAAAGGCTGTCCATTGGCAATAACCCTACTGTGAGGGTCTCCACACAGTGTCTGGGTTACTGCCCATGTATTATGCATACCTCAGCCCTCACAGCTGGCTCTGATAACACCCTTGAATGGCTTCCTCTATCAGAGGCTGGGTAATGTCAGCGTTAGCCTGCGATGATCATCAGTCTTTATTACCATTCACACTCTCTCCCCTGCAGACAAGAGGTGAAAAGGACTCCAAACAGATGGAGGGAGGGAAAGAAAAAGACGGGTTTATATGACATTAACTCATTCAACCTATAAACTCTACCTTTGAAAGTCATGCATGATTTTCAACACAAGCTAGTTTAAACTTTGCAAAGCTAAAAGGAAACAACATACCACCAAAAAGTCATTAAGCAAAGATGGTTATTAAGCGAAAACTTCTTGAAAATGTACGCAAAACTGAGCAATTTAGTCCACTAAACTATTTTGCTGTGGCAATAGAGCCACAAGCTGCTCATTAGCATATGACAGTACAGCTTTTATGTGCCATGGTTAATTACAACACATTATCATAGCATTATAAACCTGATGTTCAAGGATCTAATTTATGCAAATAGAAAGCTACTAACCATAAATATGACTGGCCTGAGCTTAAACATTTTCCACAACATTTTATATACTTAGCATACTTAAGTCAATCTTCGATTTAGGAAATTGATCACTTTAATTAATGAGGTTTTTCTATAGTGGTTCAAAAGACAAGTGGTGGTGGTTTATACACACCTAAAATACTTTGCATACAAAAATGTGTTTTGTGGACACATGTGTGTCTATGCCAGAAGAATAAAGTTGGAATACAGAGTATGCATTTATGCTGCAAGGGGTGAACTGATCCTCTAAGGGTAAGTAAGGTGAACGTTTTGAATGGCATCAAAAAAAAAAGTGACCGCCTCTTGGAAGTCTATTCAATTATTCAAAAGCTGTTTTTTGTTTTGGGATATTTGGAAGGTTCTCGGGCCACCAGAGAAATACTGAAAATGTGTTTAAGCAATATAAAGTGCTTTAATGTCCCCACAGAATTCAGGCGGCAGTGATAAGAAAATAAAAAGTCCTCACCAGGTGTTTGTTTTCATTTCACTTTTCATCTCCAAATCCTATCAAACAGATGCTGTCCGTGAATAATGACATTTTTAAATTCAAAAAGAAGCAACAACACATTCAAACAAACTCATAAACAATAATTTCTGTTCACTATTTCATAAGATATGCTTAGCCTCAGTTAACATGCACTAGAAAAAAATCCCTTAAATACTGACATGGACAGCGACTATTAAGGAACATCTAGTAACCAAATAGTGACCCTAATGTAACATCAGCATTTTTTTTTTTTTTTAATCTAAAAAGGAAACGTGGACATTAACAGACATTACCTTAAAAGAACATGAAATACTTTGTGACTGACCAATTTATGCCAGAATTTAGTTATGAAAGTGATGAAAGCTGTTTCCATGGACCCTTAACCAGCAGGATGGCTTTATAGCAGATCACACATCAGCTCTCTATCGGATAACTGAGAAGTCTAGAAAGTTCTGGAAGGACAGTCCCCTTTCCATCATCTACACAAAGTCAATCAGGTTTCACCTGGAAAACATGAGTGACTCTTGGAAAGTGTCCCAAGAGTCAATCGATGTCCCTCTTTCAGCAACTTTACCGGTGTTCATGTCAGCGGTAAAGATTTGGATTGGTTCTTTATAAATCATGTTCGTCAAGGCAATTGTGCAGCTCCTGAGCTCTTCAACTGCAACTTAATATGTGAGCACTTGCCTGACTTTCCTTTAGCAACTAAAGCTTAGCCTACCCATAATATGCTGATGGTACCACTACGCTCTACATGACCAGCTCATGTTCCAGGCTGAACTGACCCAATTGAAGGTAAACATGGGAAAAACAAAGCTGATGTTTATAGGTGTCCTTGTTTGTGTACCTGGGGTCCCTGTTCTCAAACACTGGGGACGTTAAATCAGATGCTGATGATCAATGAGCCCTAGCTACAGGAGTCATGCTGGCTCTATAGAAGCCCCTATGGAAACATCTTCAGAAAACGCAAGCTCCACATCTTTATATTCCCTCAGATCTTCCTGTTCAACAAGACCCTCAGAGACTGAGTGAATGGATTTGACTCTTGACTCAAAATATCAAGGGTATTTAGTACATTGGGACCATCAGGTGTTTGGACATCCATTCAACCCAGATAGTTCTGCAGTTCAACCTTGTGCTTCAGCACTTTAATGACCCTGACGTGCTCCACACGTGTGATAGGTCAACATTATCACTCAATACTTAATGAACCTGGCATGGGTCATGTCCACTGGAAACAATTAGTGCTTTGTGTCAGCTTTAGGCAAACACGAGAAATTTCTTGCAGTTGGTGGAATTTCAAGGCCAATATTATAGTATCAATAGGTCTCATTTTGAAGTAATGAAAGAAAAGTAAAGATCTGTTTCTAATAGGGCAAAAAATATTTTTTTTTAACACATTTACTGTTTATATGAAACAAACCATCCAGAAGAAACTGTTGGGGATTTCACGATTCTCTGTTTTGAGTCACAAAACCACCGATGTGAAAAATTAAGGCGCGTTTCATTCCATAACGCCGAGTAAACAACTAGAGAAGCAACTGAAAACATGGGAATAAAACCACTTGAGGAGAAATGTAAGGACAATTTAAGTCTAAGACTTAGAAAGAGCAACATTCCAGCATACAAAAGGCAAAATGCACTGTATGCACAATGCAATCCACTTTGTTTAAACTTGGTTCTAATAGAGATTACAAAGTCAAATAAACACTTTGTGTATGTTTTCCACAGTGTTTGAAAAACTTTACAACTTCACTGTCAACTCTGTAAAGTGCCAGCAGCAGGATTCATGAAGGAAGGACCTCTCTGCTGGATCTACTGACTTCAGGACATGGGGAAAAAATGCTGTTATGCAGTATAAATTTGGAACAGATGCACTGTTTGGGAACTGCAGCACCAGTATTCCTGCAGACATCAATTACTTCCAAGAAGCCTTCAACTTAACAGCTGAATATGCTGTTGTTGGTGTCCCATATGCATAGAGGGGGGAAACTATCATCAGTTCACAGGGATATTCCCCAAAGCCACAGCAGAGGCAGTGTACACTGACATGTTGGATGAGACTGTAGGCCGAGGAAACTTGAAAATTCAGGTCCAAATACTGAAGGAGACTATACAGGAAGTAATGCTTCACCTTTCAAAACAATTTAAAGGTAGGACTTTGGATGATGGTACAATGTCACTGATGTACTCTTTAGTTTATTTTGGATAAGACACTGCAGTAGATTAAATTAGAAATGAAGCAGTGTCCAACAAACAGCTCTTTTGCAAAACTTCTGACACACAACTTTCACAAATAATTGTGATATTTGTATATTGCAGCTAAACTGATACTGACACATATAATGGCCCATTTTATTTTAAAGAAACTATTATAGAAAAAATAAAATATATACAATTGTAGTAGTGACACTATTAGATTCTTTGTCTCACCCAGTAAGAAACTTACTTTATTCTTAACTATTTAAAACAAATATTTCTGGGATTCTTAATATTAATCAAAACAAATCTTACGCAACATTAAGAAAAAAGATACATATTTTTAACTCTAATAATATCGGCCCCTACAAGTATTGTTCTCTGCAGTCCATTATTAGCCAGACTATATTTTAAATCTAAAAATAAAACAAATAATTAGGTTGGTCTGCACTCCTCATGTTAGAATAGTTTTTCCTGAAACTGTAACTGACAGGGCTCTGATAACGTGGACACTGTCACTCCACCGGGATATATTAGAATGTAATCTAATGCATACACAGAGAATCTGCATTACTCGTGCATCCATCAGAGTTTCTCAAAAGCCCAACATGTCACTGCAATGCCTGGTTGCGTAAAAGCAGTAACACAAATCAAAGTCAGGACGCTGAGTGACGCCCTCTAGCTGCCCCCCCTTCCCACACCCCGCCCGCAGAATGCATTGATAAAGGGCATGGGCGGCATAAATTCTGTGCTAAATGGGCAACTGTCATGTAGAAGGTGAAGGATCACGTCACATTGCAGGAATGAGCAGATGCCTGTGAAGGTCTAATGACGGTGACTGTGTCACCCCAGTGTGTGTATGTATGTATGTATGCACATGCATGATGTGCGATATGTGTGCACGAACCAGAAGCGTTCCAGACACACAACCCACGCATACACCCACACTACACCAGACTGAAACAACGCCTACATAGCATATTTGTCACACTTAGATATTTCAGATCATCAAACATTTTTTTTTTATATCAGACAAAGACAACCTGAGTAAATACAACTGCTTTTTCTAAATTCTGATTTCATTTAGTAGTAGTAAAAAATTTTTTAAACCTACTTAGCCCTATGTGAAAATGTAATTCAGTTAAGGTCAGTGTTCATGACCCAACAACATGAAAGAGAATGAGAAAAAAAATGGCATCCAAGGGAGAATTCCAAGGTGAAAACCATTTCTGACCAGAAAGAACACAAAGCCTCGTCTCACATTTGAGCCTCATGGCTTCTGGGAAAATATTCCCTGGACTGATGAGACAAAAACTGAACTTTTCTGGTGTAAAAATAAGGACGGTGATGTGAAAACTCCAGCTCTGAATGACTCAAAGAAACAAAATCGAGGTTTTGGATAAGAATAGTCAAAGTTTGGACTTAAAAATCTGATAGAGATCCTCTGGCATGACCTTAAACAGGCCAATCATGCTCGAAAACCCTCCAGTGTGGCTGAAACGATTCTGCAAAGAAAAAAATGGGCCACTACTCCACAGCAATGTGAAAGACTCATTGCCAGTTATCACAAACACTTTACTGGAGTTTTTGCTGACAAGGGTGGTCCAACCAGTTGTTAGCTTTAGGAGGCAATTACTTTTTCACATTGGGCCAGGAAGGTTTGGATAATTTCATTTTCATTTGAACAAAGAAAACAAGTAGAGTAGACAGGTCCTCGACAGGACCTGGAAAGAAAATCCCTTAGTTTACAAAGATGTGAAAAACATTTGATGATGTAATGCATCTGTAAAGCTGTTTTAATAGAACTCATTTTCAAACCAGTAACAAGGTAAAACACACACACACACACACACACACACACACACGCAAAATGCCTATTAATAGTGTTAGCACAAGCCAAGTGTCGTGGTGTGGGGGAAAATGTGTGAATATGTGTGTGGGAGGTGGGTAGACAATGGGGTGGGCATTTGCTTGCTCTCATTTCTATACTGCACGGCAACAAACTGAGAATATTTTGAGTCCAATGGAGAAAAAAAGTCAATAATAACCTTTTAGTATATTAATTCATTAGGATTAAGAAATGGACTTTCACTTGGGTGAGGTGGGTTCAAATCCTGCATTAAGCCAAAAGTCAAAACTGTCATTGTGTCAGTGCATATACAGTTTGTGCCATGTGTTTACTAATGTGCTACTGTTCATTTGAGTCTTAGGCTCTTTAAAAGTCTAAGTAACAGTGGAAAGAAAGAAAAAATTTGTTCCCTACAGCTGACTCAGTAGGTTTGTCCATCACCAAAACCTTTTAATCCCCCTTAAAGAAACTGCATAGTTGTATTAAGAAATACTGTGCCCTTCTCTGCGTCCCCTGGTTGAGCTGTTTGACGTCCTCCAACTCCACACTCACATGAATCCCATAAAATGATTAGTGACACGGCTTCCAAATTCTTCTTGTTTGGTCTTTTGGTTTTGGACTGCAGCTAAATAAGGCGATTCATCTTAAGTACAGTTAACTAATAGATTAAAGTGTAAAATAACTGAACAAATATTAGTAATGAAAAAAATGCAAAGCAGGGTGCAAAACCCTGCCACCGGGACATTATGTCAGTTAATTCTGAAATGAAAGACATTTGCATCAGCTGGTCTGCCAGTATTGACATAAACTTCTTTAACTTCATCTCTTTCTGTTCTTTTTTTTTTTTTTTACCTTATCATAACTAAAAATACTAGAGCTGTCAGAGCTTCTGTGCTACATGTTACTATTTGGACAAATATATATTTGTGATTGACAAAATATTTTCAATCGAATAAATCATTAAGCAGACAAAACAAACAGAGGAGGCTAGAGCACTAAAAATCACGGCTTGGGGCTTTAGGATATGAGATCATCTGATATAACTTTGTCCATAAACAGAGCAGCAGCTTCAGCAACACAAACTGTTTAACCTTGCTCTGAATAGATTTGCATCCATTAAAGTCAGACAAAGTATTGTGGATGAGGACAAAGAAAAGAGACTGCTTTCCGCGTTTTTTCCCAAGTGAAGGCAAGTCACATCAGTATCTTGGAGGATAAGCAAATTCATTAACAGCTTCTGGCAGCATGGGAGACAGGATTAACAATCCATTTATGCTGAAATGTAATTGAAAATATGGCTTGTCTCATTTTTCACACAAATGTAATTGGGTATGCTCCTATTCTGTTAAGGTTAGCTGCAGTTCAGCTATAATTCGATTTTGAAACTACCACATACAGAGTGTTGGCGTCACCCAGTTAAGATAATGTCAAGTGATATCATTAGGATAAACTGGGGAATGATTCCACTGTAGGGAAAAACTCTTTCTCTTTCTAATGAAATTAAGTGATTTTCTTTTCAATATGCTAGATTGAATCCACAGCCTGAGTATATATACTGGAGTCCACAGCTGATTCAGATACAAAATTTCATGCACAAATTTAATAAAAATTGTATTTGCATTAGAATATGTGCCATAAAAACACCATTGTGCCTTCCAAAAAACACCATGAAAAGCTCAAATTAAAAGCAACACACAGTGAAAAATCACATATTGAAGAAACATATTTAGTAACTGGATGCTCAGTGACATCGTGAATAAACTAGCTCAAGCCTGGAGCAAATGACAATTGACGTATTTCTCCTTGAGCTGGATGTGAATTGCCTAGAAGCATACATATTGTATTTTAGTTTAACATGCTTCCACCCTTTTAAAATGAAACTGCAAGAATGCTAATCATGATAAAGACGGCCACTCTGCCAGTGACAGCATCTTATTTTAACCAGTTAAGTGTACTGAGTAAACCATGTTAAGCAGCAGTATGCAGCACTAATCAATGTGACATTCGCAAACTGTGGTGGGCCTAAGAGTTCAAATGCAGCTTAAGAAACCACGAGCAAATAGAAAAATGCTGCAAAAACACATAAAACATAATGGAAGTTGAATAAAACACAACCAAAATTGTTAAAAAATTCTTACAAAAAACAACAGAATTATTGTTCAGGAGACAACATGCAGAAGTGATATACTTAAACATGCTTAAAAGAAGTGGAGGATTCATCCCCCCAAAATTATAGGTAATACAGGTAATTTGTGTTTTAATTGCATGATTCATGTAATACTGTTGGTAAATGTTTACCATTAGCCGTTTAATGCTAGCTTATCAGTTCTGCAGCTGTTCCATAACATACTGTCTCTGCAAAAACATATCTCTTGTGCTTTTTTTTTTTTTAAGAGGTTTTTAAATCAGCTTTTGCTGCATTTTTTTCTTCTTATTCAATTCAACTTTGGTTTTGTTTGTGCGTTTTTGCAGAATTTTTCAATTTGCTGCTGTTTTCTGAAGCTACAGAGAGTCTGACTTCTCGGGGCCACCGCAACACACAGGCATGTTCAGCAATCATGTTGCCAATCAAAGGTCATAAAGACATTTAATATATGACATGGGAGGTATATATATATATATATCCCACAGTAACAAAACATGTCACATCATGTCATCATGTCATGAAGTGGATCTTTCCCTAGCACGGACTATTTAGCATCGACACAAACTTGAATTTGTTCACTTTTTATTGAATGAAAATCTCTATAGTCAAGTTATCGTTGACACATTCTTGTTTTTTTCTGGTGTTCTGAAGTGGAGGAATGATTGATGGATTGTGGGTATGAACCATTCTGCCCTCAAAGTGTGATTCAACCCTAGTCTAAAACACATCACCATGGCTTGCTGCCACTTGCCTCATTTTAGGTGTTTAAGAAGCTCATAATGATCAAAAATAGAAAAATTTTACAAATTCTAAAATTACAAATGACTACAATATGTGCCCAGTTATACATATTACACAACATACACAACAACATATCACAGTATCCTGCAGGACATTAAAAAAAAAAAACAACAGCTACTCTTCTTTTATTTTGACTTATGACACTAATATAAATTGGCTATAATGGAGAAACACATGGAGAAAATAATAACTCAATTCTCATGACTGTTATGATCAATACTTAATATATTGAGCAGAGGGAGCCTTCAGGATGGAGAAGATGGGTTGTCTGGTTATCTGAGAAACACAAAGCTGGGTCCCATTCTTTCTGTGTTTGGCCTGAGAGTCACATGATTGGCAGCAACTGATGAAGCACGGCACGATAAGACCTCGGCTTTCATAGCTGATGCAGCCTTCCAGTGACCCTTCATTGTTTCTGCCCCTGAGCCTGGCACATCACTGATCTACTGACAAGTCAAGAACTTTACAGCTGTTTTTCTGCCTGAGTGGACAAGAAGAAGAAAAAATACAGAAAAAAAAGCCACAACCAAATAGACGGGGAGGAGCAGCCGAGGTAAGACCGCTTGTGTGCGTATTTATTGGTCCATGAATCAATATGGCTTTTCTTATACAAAAAGGCCTAGCTGCCACAGAGAGTGAGTATCTATCACTTCCACCTGGAGCTGGGGTGCAGAGGCAAGGTCGTTGCTGATAGCCTCAGATTGGCTTTGAGGAGGGACTGAATGAAGGGGGTGACAGCCAAGCAATATGAGGAATATAATTCATAATACTAATCTTATACACAACCGATGGCAATGGCCCTGATTATAAGAGGTGATTTACTGGGCGCGTAGCTCAGGGCTCATAAACATCCAGACACAGGACACTGCATATGGTCCCTGTTTTATGTTGATTTTTTGCACCATTAGGTCTATTTGCTGACCTGCAGCTCTAACCCACTATAATAAAACATGGCATCCACAGTTTATTAAGCACACAGCTCAGTTTTTAACAGCATGCACTGAATAAACTGTATGTTTAGTAAATGAATCTTAACTCAATTGTATAGCAAACCTATGACAAGTAAAAGGAAAAGTGTTTGACTCAGCACTATGTTATTAAATGCATGAATTAATAAATTCATTAATCTTTTCATTTATTCTTACAGGCAGCCAGACGTCCAACTGTGTATCGAATGTAGATTTATAAACGTTTTACCAACTGTAAGTTGGATTTTAATGCACAGTCCATGTGCTGAGTATTGAGATGCAAGAAAAAAAATAATGATGAATTTAAGTTTAATAGTCTTTTTTGCCAAAGAATCAATTAAATGAAGGATACATTCACAATTAACATCCATGAATGTGGATGTGGTATTCTGCAACTAATGTTGTATTCATTCCTGAAGGTCATCGCCTTCCTTTTAATCTGCGCACAAAACAAGTAATTGCATTCACAACACTTAACACAATAATTTAATACTGGCTGAAAATATAATTTATGTTTAGCTCATGGCGTTACAAGCCACAAGCTTAACATAGACGAGGTGCAAATAATGTAATACTCTCTTTACCGACTGCCTCTCCCATCTTTACTACCTAAAGTGAGTGAAGTTGTGCAAGAATTCTGTGCACAGAATAACAAAAATGCAAAAGAAAAAAAGTCCTATACTTTTTACAGCATTGCAAACATGGATCAATGGTACCTTATCAGTAGTTTGAAGGAAGCCCTGAATAAAATTTGCACAGTATGCTACTTCTATAAAATTAAATTATCTGCTATATCTGACTTCTCTAGATAATCTATTTAAATTCTGTGACTTTGCCTTGTGGAATACAGCTCAGGGAATTCTGTAAGGTCCCAGAACTTCCACTGGGATCCTTGAAGAATAAAGAACTTGGGAGAAGAGATATAGGAGCCACGTGCAGGAAGAGAGAGGAGATTTCATCTTAGACCAAAGGGGGCACACATCTAGATCAAAGAAAAATACACACACACACACACACACACACACACACACACACACACACACACACACACACACACACACACACACACACACACACACACACACACACACACACACACACACGGTTTACAGCACAGGGCACTGTATGAATATATTAAAAACAAAACCTCAAAGCAAATATGCAAGATCCATAATAGCAGTAAAGCACTACAATCATACATCATTTTCACTTTGAGTGTTATTAACTAACAGCATGCAGTTTGATATTTGTTTCTGCAAAACCCAAATGTTCTACTTTCAACCTCATACTGCACAATATGAACGCTCTAACTGAAAGCAAAGCACCAAAGTCTGGTCCCTTATTGTTAATATTGGTTATTAATACTGTGGTTAATGACAACTTGAAGAGACAAGTCTGGGATCTGCAAGTTCACAGTCAGCTTGACTACAACAACCAAATTCCTCACTTATTATTACACCAACCTCACTGCAGTTTCTAACGCATCTTTGCCAAACAGCCATGGGCCAAATCAGACCCTACCACTGCTCATTCTGCGACCAAAGGCTGCCAACTTAAATTTATCAGGCTTCATGACCCCACTCCACCTCAACGTCGGCTAACATTTCAGCAAAAAAACAAAACAAAAACATAAATCGTCAAAAGATTTTCAGTTAAAACAAGAACCTAATCTCTATATTGTTTGCTCTGCATAAAACAACTAACTTATCTCCCCTTGAAATATTTGAATTTCCTCAAGAAAGCATGCAGTGAGAGAGAGGTGCCGCCGCAGGACGTTACTCTATGTACACATATATTCTCATATTCTCTTTGAACTATTTCAGTTCATCAAAAAGAGGAACACAAGCACACCCACATCGCTACAGAATTCGTATTCTTTTGGAGACGAGTTATCAGATCAGGTCGATGCCAGTGTAGCGCCACCGTCTCCCAGACACTTCCCTCCCTCCGACTGTAATTAACTGTCACCACCGATCTAGAGGAGAGGTCCCATGTCACAGTGTCAGAATGGTTCATTAAGAATCTTAAAGGTGTTTGAGAAGAACAAAGACCAACCCACCCCGGCAACAACTGTGACACGCAGAAACACTGCTTCTGATTAACTTCAATTAAGAAAACCCCGAAAGATAATCCTGTGGGTTTTTTATGTTAATCCCCCCCCGGGACTAAAAGGAATAATAATAAAGAGCTCTATCTCTCACTTTTCTTCTGGCGATAGGATTGCAGTCAATCAGAGGAGGTGGAGAGGAAATCAAAGGGATGACTGATGTGTGTTTCTCTTCCTTTGTGTGTCAGGGAAATGAAGCCTCAGCCTTTGATGGCATCGGTAATATTATTATATACATGTCTGTCAGTGATATTGCTTAATTACACAGCTGCAGACGAGAGACCCTATGATCTGTATTTTGTTGTGCCTGTCTGCCAGCTATTATCTCACAGGACATCGATGAGGTTGGATATTATTCAGAAGATGGGCAAATATTTCATGTTATTGCACTCCACTCCCCATTTCTTGTTATGTTTCTTTGCTTTCTTCCAGTGGCTGACTATTTTCCAGTCCTATCATGCACTTGTTTATTTTTCTGCTTCCCTTATTGTGTCTGACTCTTTTCCCTCCTTGTTTCCTCCTTCTTACTCAATCCCACTTTTCTGTGTGTTCAAGCACCACATGTGTCTGTGGGCCCTTAACAGTGGTGAGCGTCTACACAGGCACCGTCTCATCCTGCTCGCCTGATTGCAGGCTGCTGTGACACAGTGAGGCAGGATGGCTCATTGCCAGCCCTGCTGACCCCACCTCAGAGACCACCTTTAACCAATCAACACTCATCAACTGTTGGGAGAGACAATCAGAGGGAACAGCACCGTAGGTAAACATGAAGAGGCAGAGGCGACGGGCGTCAAGGGGGAAAACAGCAAGAACTTAAGCGTTTGAGGAGGGTAGGAACAGGGAAGAAATCACCAAAGAAGAAAATGAGAAAACTGGGAGAGAATGTCATTTAGCCAGTACAAATATTAATCTAACTAGAGGGTAAATAGAGAGGAAAACCTAAACAAGCAAAAGATTTCCTTGTTAACTGCCATCACATGCTAGAAGATGGTTTTGCACAGCTAGAGAATGAAACCAATCTAATCTTCACTTTTAGATACTCATCATTCTCCCATTCCTACTGCAGCCAAGTGAAAGAACCAGCTAGGTATTGCTGTATTAGTCTCCTCCGCCATGGCAACCCAAAGTAATCAACTCCATATCTTCTAACCCTTCTGCTCATCCTCCCATCACCATCATCATCAACACACTGCTTCCCCTGCCTGGTAACCCCAAAGATAGGTCTCTTCCTTGGCAACCCACAGCAATCTAATTTATATGTAATGATGCCCACCCTCCAAACAAGCCCACTCATGAAAATGAGATTCCAAATTTAATGACTTAATGAGCAAGAGTGGACTGTGGATGCGTATAAAGAGATTATTTAAATAACATTACAGAGGATGGGAACGTCTCAATGTTGAGAACTTTATTTTCATTTTTATATTCCCCAATGTGTCCATCATCAGTTATGGGCTGGTTTTTGCGCAAGAATTCTTTGGCCTGCAGAGTGGAACATCCATGGATTGAACCAACAACCTTTAGATTAGTAGACAACCTGCTGTGTGGTGAGCTCATCTTTCATCACGGTATTATCCCAACCTATGAAATGAGTGACTGTTTGACAGCTTCACAAACACTGACCACGTACTGGCGCATGGATGTAAATGGATGGAGTTTTGCCCAACATAATGAATAATAAAGCGCTGTACTTAGAATAAGTGACAATTTAAGTAAACTGCCTTTTGTCCTTAAATAACATATTTCAAAGTAATTTAAAAGAAGCATTTAAACAAAATGCACTAATCTTGCATAGTTGAACTAAGTAACTAGTTATCCTTATTATAGACCTTCACAACATTGCTTCCATCCATAGGAATAAAGGGAAGCCCAATGACATATTCACTGAAGTCAACCATTATTTCTCCAAGGGCTTTAAAATGAAACAGTCTCATCTTAAATTAATTCTGATGTTTCTTAGTAACGCTTCTATCAGCTTGCAGGGTCGGGTGAGGAAGATGTGACACCATTTGAAACAAGGTCTGGTGAAATGATGGCCAACTTTCGTCTCCTCACTAGCTCAGGTTAAGCCCCAGACTCCAGATAAGACGGCTAATTGACTGGTCGTTTGTGAGAAAGAGGAGAAAGATGTGACGGCCGGGGAGTAAAGTGACAGGATATGCGCATCTCCGATGAGGCTAGGGTGTAATGTTTTTAAGAGAAATTAGATCATTTTGAAACTAGCCAAGGTGAAAGTGTATTTCTCTTCTACACAGTGAGAGATGAAGAAAGGTTGACAGAGTCGTTCCTTACATGGATTTTAGAGGACACGGAAAAGGAATGGCTTCCATCAGGTGCACTAAGGGCGAACAAAGACTTTTCGACTGTGGTGCCTACGACAAGAGATAAATGTTTGACTGAAGGCTATTCTCCCAGCTGTGGGATCCTAATGATCTGCAGCCGTCACACTCTCATATCTCTTGTGGTACATGAGGCACTGTGACACACTTGATGTGCCGGTCTATCGGTCAGAGCACAGCCATGTGTTGTGTGTTCACCATTTCTCTGCAGGTCACAATTATGGCATCCCTCAAAAAAAAGATCAAACCCATTTTGTGGTGGTTTTTCCAGCTGGCTCTAAACAGCACATTGATCATACAACAGCTCACACTCGGTAGATATTTGAAGCCTCGGACCGGGCAAGATACTGTCAACACAGATCCTGCAAATTATTGAACCATCAAGGATTAATTATGTTTATCTTCTAATCCTCAATTGGAGCTATGTGCATGTCCCTAAATAAGCGGGAGCAATACTCTTGGGCATCCAAAGCTGTCAATAACAAGTAGTGTTAGCCCTCTATTAAGCAGTATACAGTTAAAATTGCTGCTAATGTCATGACTTTCTAACTATGAACACCCCTGCCCTCCCTTCGCTTTATAAATGAGCAGCAAGCCACTGCTGCCAAGCTAACAGGCAATAGAGTGAACCTCCATTAGACATGCAATTACTGCTACCCCATTAAAAAGAAGAAGAAATGGTCTCTGACTCAGCCACAGAAATCAAGTGAAATACAAATATGAGCTTCAACAGTAACCTTTGGCCACAGTATCCTTATTAGCGCGGCATGCTCTCCGCTCCCTTTTTCTCTGTCCCTGCACACCATCACTTCAGCCAACAACCAAATGAATCCCAGTCATTAAAAACATATCCATCTCAATTAGACAGAGCATTAAGACTATCCCATGTGAAGAATTCTGAACAGCTATGTCTCTATTCAGACTTATGACAAAACCTGGCAACAGTAAGGTAATGATCCACCAAATCCACAGATGGCAAATGGGCACTCGCTTCCACTGAAAGCCTAATTAAAAAGAATTCAAACATAACATCCTTAGTGTTTTCCATTATTTAACTTCTGTGGAGCTAAATGTACAACATTGCGCACACACGCAAAAAAATAAATCCCCAGAATGAGCTTCTGGTCTTGATTTCTTGCTTTGATAGGCTGCTAATGAAATTTACTGTTTTAGACAAACTCTGGCTGCAAACTTTCGACTAACTTGCTGCCGTGTCAAGGTTAATTTCAGTGTCTGCTTCCTCGGTTTCACTCTGGCTACCTGCTACCATTGATTTTGATTAGCCACTGTCCTCTCCTGTTGGCTACAGAACCACGTTGATAATGACAGCCCCTCAGATGTCTTTATGTCAGCAGCAGAGCCATCCGTCAGCCTGCAGTGCTGTACAAAAGTGGCTGACGTGCCACCTCTGCGTCTGATGAATGGAGCCTGTCTCTGTATTGCCAACCTCTTTTATCTACTAAGGCAGACCAATCCCTCTAGATCCACCTATAATCAGTTAGACCCCTCCTGATCCTCGACAAGAGCCCCAGCCCCACATCTATTCATGCTTAATGTCAGATAAGAAATTGTTTGTGCAATATATAGCCTGTGAATGTGATGCTCGTTTGAAAAATTGCAGCTCTCCAATCAGGCTTAGGTTTTCCCCCCCCCATTTTTTTTCTTTGATAGATTGCTTTTTGATTGATTTGATTGCTTATTTAACCTTGATAGAGATAACACGGATATATTGAGCTGTCTAAAAACAGACTTGCTACTGCTGCTGGCCATTATGATATATACACTATCACAAAGTGGAGGTGGGGGAGTGTATGATATATAAAATCAGAGATGCCTCTCTGTCCAAATCCTCTCAAGGAGTAACAATAATTCTAAACACTCTTCATGCAACCCCAACCATCATTTATGAGAAAAATGCATTTTGCTTAAAATATTCCACCAGTGAGCATTTATACACACTGAGGTGCTACCTCCCCTACTGTGTTTCTGATTACCTGTGCTTGTTTTTCTGATAACAGTGTAGTCACACATCTAAGAATGTAGAGCCAGGCATGCATCCTCCCGAAGGCCCTTATCTAATTTTCGATCCAGCAGGCCTTCACTGTTTGGTCTCAGTTGATCTGGTCCCCCAGCACCTTCACAAACAGCGGGAATGCTCTGCTGACGCTAACATAAACACTTATCTTTGTCTTGTGCTTATTCATGTTGCATTTAGACATGTGTGTGGTTCTTAACATAACTGAATGATCCAACACTTTGGTGCAGACCAAAATATTTTGTCAGTTATTGGGTGGATTTTTTTTTGTTGTTGTTGTTTTTTGTTGGGGTTTTTTGTTTGTTTTTTTAACAGATATTCATGGTCCAAAGAAATTAAATTCTAATAATTTTAATTGGGAAATGCTGCTCGCTTGTGGATGGATGGATATTTTAAGAGCTAAGTTAGGAGAAGAAGGAGTTTTAATGTGTCCCTCAAGTTACTATCCATCTTGGTGCATTTCTACACTGCTGGTTAAAGGTCAAATCCAAGTCTTGGGTCACCCCTCATTTCTTTATATATTAGAAGGAAAATAAGAAATAGCTGCAATGATTTATTGAAGCGTGTGCAAGAATACATAGAAATACAGTATAAAAGGCAAAAGATACACACTTCTAATGATCTCCAATATTTGGTATGACCATTTTTAATCTTCCATACAGCCTGAGCTCTCTTAGGAGGCTTTCTTGTCATTACACGACTAAGTAGTCATCAGGAATAGTTCTCCAGGCTTTTTGAATGTTTTTTTTGTTCTGTTCTCTGTCCTGATGATCCCACACTACTTTAACAATGTTGAAATTTCAAATGTGGATTGATCACTCCAATCACATTTGTTGCTGCTGATTTTCAGTCCAGTTCTTTTGTAATTTGGTATACCTCAGCCTTTTCTCCCCATTTCTCTTCCTTAAGAACAGCTTCTCGACAGCCACCCTTCCACTGAGGCCAATTCAGATGAAGCTTCACTGAATAGTAGATGGATCAACTGAAGGGCCACATGAGTCTCTCAGGTCCAGTGTCAGAGCTTTGCGTGTTTATTTCCTATTTCTTAAGGACAGCCCTTTCAGATATGCTTCATCTGCTGTAGATAGCATTTTATTTTGTCCTCCACTTATCCAGCTTTGCTAAAATTTCAAAGAGACCATGCCAAAATATATTAAATGTAGAAAAACATGTAGTTGGCGTAGAAATACTATTCTATACGTTATACTGTGTTATCTTTGGTATTTTTGTAGATTCAGCTAAATAAATGGGGATAAAAAAATTTTATGAAAATCTGCTAGAAAATTATATTAAATAAATATTATATAAAGGTTCAAATAGGGCCTATAAAGGCATAACTGTGTATACTTTATAGTACAAAGCACTGCAGATCATTCAGTGCTGCAACAGTACATCGCTCCTTTAATCAATGGAACTGGCTAAACAGGAATGAAAACATCCTACAGCCAAACGCTGAAGAATGCTCACTGATTCGTGTGTTAGCAGGGCTGAAGAGGGGGTGTCCATAATCACACTGAACAATTAATGCAGCAGCACCCTCGCTCTTGTCGTTGGACTGTGTTGGCTTATGTCTAAATAGCCACAGATGGGAAAAAAAAAAGAAGATAATAAAAACTTTACACCAACAACTACTGACACCAGATAAATATGATTTTATTAAAGACATGTCGCTCTCAGCAAGAATGTCTTAGTCCACATATAATACCATTGACAGGGTAAGACTTTGGCATTAAAACAAGTGTGACAGTTCTGTGGGAATCAGAGCACTTCTCAGAAAGCGGTCTAATTTATTCCCTTGATAGCGCTTGAACTCTTAATGACTCTTCCTCAGCTAGTTCACGGCCCTTTGCGGCTACAAGAGCAGGTCTGTGGCTTTTTGTAGTCTAATAAAATCGTAAGTGAGCAAAAACGTCTTTCATAAAACGTGTCGGTTCAACAGCTTTATCATCCTGGCTGCAGGAAATGTCAAACAGGCGAACTGTGTTGGCACTCCATGAACACATCCCATAAAATGGCCAATAAAACTTTACATGGTCCATGAAATTAGCTATTTGTTACAAATCTAATCAAATGTGTGTTGATTTTTTAAGTCCTTTCATTAGTTCCCCCACAACACACTTTCTAGAAAGTACTGAAGTCTCACCTCTCACCATATTTGAGTTTGTCTAAATTGAACAAAGACAAAAAATAAATAAATAAATAAATGAATGAGAGGTAAAACTTGAGGGGGTAGGGACAAATAAGTAAATACTTCAGCCTACCCCTTTTCAAACAAATAATGGAATAATATTTTTTTAATGATTGTGAAGGCACATGTTTGAAATGTTTGAAATAAAAATGAACTGAACTGAACAAAACCTTTTCCAAAATATGGAAAATTCCCACTGAAGGGTTTTGCATGCGAGACTTGATCTTGTTGGAACGCTTATTAAAGCATGCCTTCGCCATTTTTATTTCTTCTCCCTTCATCCTTTTTAAGACCACATTAATTGCATTAGTTAATACAGCTGTTAACCTGGGCAATCTCAGCAACCAGGCCTCATGACATGAAAAATAAAAACCTACATCACTGCAGCCGGGACAATAGATCAAAAGAGGCATCAATAAATAATTACATTTAAATGTCTCTTAATGAGTGGAGTTTGCTGACTTGGCCAGTGTTTATGACCTCTGATGAAACTGTACGCACAAGGCATCCATAATACAGAATGTCATTAAAGACTGGCCTGTTAATGGCTCTCAGTGCTCTGACTGCCATGATAACAGCATCCTCAATTACACACTGACGACATGCTAGACCTAGAAATGCAAACACACTGATAATTCCTCTGAAATGTTTTTTGGCCTCGGCACAGCAGCTTTGCATTTATTATTGTAATTACGCATTTTATGGTATGGGATTAGGGGAATCGTTTTATTAGGTGCTTTAACTAAAAAAAAGACAAAGGAAAAAAGAGGGTGGGTTTACCCAAAGCTAACACAAAATCATGAAAACTTTAGTACTAGCTTGTTTTCCAAGGAGTTTGACAGGAAGTGAAAACTGTTGACAGCAGCTAGATGTTTGGATTGCACAGACGCAAGAGGTGTTACTACTGAATTTTTTAGATATCTTCTTTTTATGCTGAGAATCCAAAAAAGTCTTATTCCCCTAGAATAGATTTGGGTGGGAGGGGTAAAACATCAAAGAGGCAGATTTCTCAAAACTTGGACAAATAAACCCAAACACTATATAACATGAGTGAACAGGCCCCTTAAATTCAACCTTTCGCAGTTACTCATGTCAAATTATGTGTGTGTGTGTGTGTGTGTGTGTGTGTGTGTGTGTGTGTGTGTGTGTGTGTGTGTGTGTGTGTGTGTGTGTGTACGTTGACAGAACTTGCAGACGAGAAGTCAAACACATGGCGGAGGAAACAAAGAGCATTTAATCCGCGCGTGTTTGGCGCTCTGAGGTACACTGGCCTCTTATCTACATGGCACCTTCTTAATTATTCATCGAGGTGGGTGCGTGTGTGTTTATGTCTCACGTGCTAAGGCCTGTAAGGCTTTGTGAAATGATGAGCATGATAAGAAACATGAAACAGGTGCAGCAGTGGCACAGCACAGCATGTGGCCACACGCAGACACAATCAGACATGCACAAGGGTAAATACATGCACATGTCACTGATAGCCAGCTGTGTGCTATAAAGCACAAAGGAGTGTGTCAGTCTGATGGTGTCATGCAGGAAGCGGGTGCAGGGAGCTGAGAAGACAAAAGGGCGACTGCTGTTAGAGTGCTGCGGCTCATTTTTACACTTTCATTACGGCACGCACAAACACACGTGCACGAACACACAGACTCCTACAACCACTTGTAGAACAATGTGCTGTCTGCTCTTGTTGACAAGCCAAGAGCATTCTGTCACACACACACACACGTACACACACACACACACACACACACACACGTTTCCTTCAATGTCATGGATATTTATCACTATAAATAATGAATGCGATGTTGTGGGACTGTGCGGTTACCAAAGCACTACAATACTACACATCAGAGGGAAGTGCAGAGCCATGTTTGGTGAAGGCTCACTGAAGCAAAAAAACAAAAATGTGAACAAATGGAAGGAAAAAGGAAGGTTCCTCGAATGGGCACTGAACCAGCTCATCAGTAAAAGTGGTCACCAACAGTAAATAAATAAATAATAAGGTTCAACCATGAAAAAAACAACTGTTTGTCTTTGAGACTGACCTTGTGACTGCACAAATAGCTACAAATAGATAATAATGTTATGAGAGATTATTATATTAATGAAAATAAGGATATAAATGAGAAATGTTAAAGCTACCTCATGCTGACAAGATACAGTGACAGACAGACAACAGACTTTATGTAGACCAGAGTTCTCCAAAAATATCTGGTTCTCACATTTACTTTATTCTTATATTTGCAAGAATTCGGCATCAATAAAAAAAAAAAAAAAACAGCACCACAGTGATATGATAGGTGGCTCTTACCTGACCGAGCAAGTACATTATAGCCCATTAAGAAAGCAGAGCAGTGATTGAAAAGTGACTAATGGCAATCCTCTCCTCATGTACTGACATATGATCTGCTTCCAAAGTGACCAGCTGCTGCTCTCACAGGTGCTCCTCGTAGACTGTGGAACCACCAAAGCTTAGAAAGCTGCACGGTGTGTAACCTGTGACAGCAGGATCATTGTGTTTTGTTTGGGTTTTTTTTTTAAACTGGTAACTGGTACAGATTTCTATACTGTTGGGTTTTTCACAATAGGATGCAATTTTCTTTCTAACCTGCTCACACTGACAGTAAGGCCTGACAGTATAAACCTTGGTGTAAATAAGAAAAATCGCAACACTGTTCCTTCTCAAGGAGTATAACAAAAAGCAGAGATGCTGCAGAAATATATAGGGGGACAAATGTGTTTTCTCAACATTAAACCATTGAAGCCATAATTAAATTACATATCTAATTGCATAATATTATGTCTTCAAAAGCTGCGTTTGATAGTCCTTCACTTTTCCTGCTGGTATGCTCTTATTGCTTGTTTACACTAAGTTCACATAAGTCAGCTCCTAGAGCATCCTCAGCAAAGCAACACTACACTGTGTATTTTGAATCACTATCTTCTGCATGCAGACTGAACTGGAATATTGCAAATCTATGAAAATACATTTTCAGATATGCAGACTGACAAAGCATTAGTTGTTCTACGACTAAAGCTTCAAGGCAGCATTTTGAACATTTTTTTTCTGAAATGATTTCCAAGTACTTCGACATGAGTAACACGTTAGTTAATAACATGCCACAAACCTGCCCCAACCACCATCATGACATTAGCTGCAAAGCAAATAAGTCATTCAGTGCATTCGCTCACACTGCAGATAATTCGATTTTAGTTGTTCCGTGTGACCAATTCTGAGCCCTCATTTTGGGCTCAAATGCTGCCACTGACAAGAGGTAAGATTAAAGGAAATGCAAGATAATGACTTGGCTCACTTTTGAGACTTAATGTGCGGGGGTCGTGGTGCGGTCTGCATTTGAGGATATCCTCTTATCACCTCATCATACTTGAACATCAAACAAGGAAGGCAAAAACAGGAGACAAAGATAATTCTGCCATGCCTCATTGGGCTGAGAGATGCATTGCAATTTTCTCCACACGAGGAGATTACGTTTAATGGTTTCTCATCTGTTGATGAGAACATCGTGCTTCCATGCACAGCAGGTCAGCCCCGAGTGTAAGAATTATTACAACACACCAGGAGATGTGAGGGTGCTTTGCTGTGGGTTGTAGGAGCCTTGCATTGTGACAGAAACGTACTGGGAGGATAAACTACAAGCTTGCCTGGTTAAAGACAACTAAAGAGGTTACTTACACTTCGCTCGCTGCTTTAATCCAATGAATTGAGCAAAAACCCTCCCCCAGCCCTTATGGCTGGATGGAAATGTATGAGAATAGACCCAGATTGGCCCAGATCGCAGCCATCCATCAGCACAGTGACAGCAGCAGGTCTCCCTGCTTCCTGCTCCCTGACTCTAAGGATGTGAAGTAAGATGGTCAGAGTTGGGCTCAGATAACTCCAACCACCCTGGCCTCAGCCTTACATACATCAATCAGGAGACAATACAGTGTCTGACCATTAGACACCCTCACTGTACGTAGCAACAAATGGAAAGTACATCAACCAGCCAAACCCAGCGGGCCCTTAAGACAGCACTGCATCCCATAGTCATCCTCACAAAGTAAACATAGTCATAAAATCCCCATAGAAGAGCCAATTATGGCAGGAACCTGACATCTCCTTGTCGTAAAAGCTACAGGAGGCCGTAACTATCGGACAGAACGTAAAATATAGCCAGTTGTTATTGCCGCCCATTTGTGGCGATTAAAAGCTACCCTGGAGACCTGTGGTACCGTGTAAGGAGGGCATTCTGAATGCCTTGCCTCACCGTATGGCACAGCTCCGGGAGGCCTCTGGAGGGAGCTCCCTGTGCCAGGCAATCCTCTCTGTGAATGCCTGATTTATCACCAGCCGTCCACAGCTAATGTACCCGGCTTTGTGGCACTCATGGTTGGCCCACATTTGATAGAAGCCTGCTTTATTATTATCTGTATTGGCATCGAAGAGTGAGCAGCTTGTATTATTCATAAGATCACCCGCATTTCCTCATTGAAACATGAGATACATTATGCAGAGTGCAAATGCAGCTTTGATTTATGGCCTTTGGTTGTGTACAAACATACACATTGATAAGATGGAAAGACCTTTGAAATAATGTAGCTATGTAAAGCACACAAAAAAAGAGGCTGAAAATGGAATAAAAATTCCAAGACCACAGTACCAAAATGATGAATCACACTGCCTGCGCCGCAGCAAAGAACAGCAAGTTGCCCGTCCAAAGGCAGCTGAGTCAAGACAAAGAGAATACCAAATTACACAATCGCTCAGTACGCTACTGGATGAGGATGAGAAACAAACGCTTATTAAATTCTCTTACAATGAACAAAAACATTGTCTCACCATTCGTTGTCAGCATGTGGAACCCAGAGCCAATTAAACAGGCTTAAAAACAATAAGGACTAAAGCTGCTGTCTGCAACAGGGGGCCAACTATTCACTTTGATTAGCCACAGATTGCTAGCTGACATCGATTTTAGCCTCCCTCTGTTGGGAAGAGGAAATTTCTGTCATTTGTATAGATGGAGATTTTGTCTACTTCCAAGGCATTATCTCAAAGGAAACAATCAGGCGTGTGAACAAAAATAGATACGATCAATATTTCTTGGTTTTCATCTTTTCTTTTGTTTCTTTTCTCTTCTCACGCACACACGCGCCTTCTTTGTTGTTCTGCATTTACCCTCCGTCTACACACATATGCAGCCAAAACACACTCACATTCACAGCTAAACACCTCAAATTACCCTCATCAGTAATCTGTGACTGTTCAGGGCTCTGATAGTCCAAGGCTATTGATTTTACAATGCAGCAGTATTCAACAGTCATTTGCAGTGATGAGGGAAGACAATCGTAGCCAAATCATCCCCGGCATTCATTAGGAGGCTAGTGGGAGGAAACTAACTAGTGAGACTCTATTGAAACTTAATCAACAACTGGTTCAAGCTAATGGGGAGAACAACAAGCGAGTCTGTCCTCGGGTCCCTCCGGCGTGTCACTGTAGGCAGTAAAAGTTGTTAAACAAGTCAAAATCTAAACCTCAAAAGTGTTTCGTTCAGCTGTCTATACCACATGTTTATGCAGAGATCCTATTCCACTTCTGTGTCTACACCCACCCTGTGAGATATGTAACACAAAAGGCAAGGTAGCGTGCAGTTACGTGAGGGGCCATATGATCCACTTGATACGAATGCACAGAAGAGAAGCAGTGTCCACAGCTTAGATGAGTCATACCGGGAGAAAGATTAGAATTGAGAGAGAGAGAGAGAAAGAGAGCACAGCAGCACCAAATCCTTTCAAGTACTGGAGAGATGGAGATCTTCTGCATAGCACGTATGCACAGACACAGTTCAAGATTAAAAACAGTACATTTCTTAAACATGTCTAAAGTGTATGCATAATTTAGAAGAATTTCAGAGTATTATTTATAATGACTTTTGACTGTTGCTGATGACAGCACTTGGCGAGGAAGAGCTGTGCGAATCAGACACACACAGCTGTCACATGTGCAGCCAAACATCAATCTTAATGAGATTAAAAACTGCAAATCGGGAGCACTACCAACATCTGTGCGGGTTTGCCAATAACCATGAGACACAGCGTACACGTGTGTGCTTCCTGCCATCTGCTGGTTAGATCATGCTGTTACGCTTCCTACACTGCATTCAGCTGTCGACTTGTCCAACACGGTGCATGCTTTTGCTTATGCTTAATCTGCCAATCATGGGCCCCTGATAATGAGAAACGCATGACGTACACAAACAATGTGTTCTCAATGCGGACAACCGGCGGCGAAGCCAACTCCAATCTGGAGCCCCGAGATACTATCAGATGTAGTGAGTGATAAGCGTGCCTCTTTGTTAGCACAACCAGATGGAGGTCTGGTACCAACACCAGTGCTGTGACCTCAACATGCTGACTCAACACCACCAGTTTTGTACTGTGGTCGAATATATCTGGCTCACTATCGGCAGCAGTTACACAAACACACACGCACATGCAGATTGGTATCAGCCTCCTTCCTTACACGGTGGAGATCAATTAGCAGGAAATGAAGCAAAGAAACACTGACGTATGTGGGCTGCTCTGTGAGCACACCCTGCAAATTTTAAATCGTACACACATGTCAAACTCCCACACTCTCATTTGTTCTTACGTATAAACACTTGTGATATTTGCTGTAATATCCCTTTTGATATAAATGCTAACATTTTGCCAAACAATATAAATATGAACATAAGAAGTCATCTTATGGAATGCGGCCCCACTTGATCAACTGTACAAAAGTCTTAAATTAGGATCTAAAATGAAATCTTCCACAAGTGGAACTCAATGAGCCCACATGATGATCTATAATAACTATAACTGCACCGATGATGTGGTCATTGGCTATGAAATGACTACATAACGCTTATGATTTCAATTATCTGTTTGTTAAAAAAGAACACTGAAAAAGATCTGCTTGAAAGAATCACTCTGCTTTCTAGATGGTGAAACTATCAGGATTAAAACTCCTGCTTTATCTGCGGGACAACAGCAATCATAATGAATATTTATAGTCAATTTCTCTCCAAGTCCATTTAGCTAATTAAAAACCTCCCTCTGTTTCAGCAGCAACATGAAGGCAATGATTGGAATAGAATTAGACTGCTCTATCTAGCTGCAAAAAGTAGCACGCTAAGCCTGTCACTAACTAGTTCCTAAGAGGTCGCGCTACAGCGAGCAAACACCAATTTCTGGCTATTATTGAAAGAAGCTACTCACTCACTGTAATCAGAAAAGACTTTAGACTGGTGTTCTCTGCAAACCTTCTCTATTGTAACTGTTTAAAGTCTTATTTTCTGTAAAAATGTGATAAACCAAGTTCTTAAGCTGGAAAAGATCGAACAAATCCATCTTTTTACGGGGTAAGATTTCTGGAAGAGTAGCATTGGGTTTTTTGCGAGGTACACAATAATGAGCTGTGATTGTTAATTTGGCTGCTCAGAGGTCAAACAAAAGCTATTTAAGTAAAACGTCTTTATGGTCACAAACAGACAATAGGAGCATTTAAAGGAGTGGTTCTGTTTTGCCGTCTTGCTGAACATGAGATTGGGACTCAGCTAGCCGTCCAATTATTTTGGTTAAAAAAAACGTTTTTTAAAAGGTAGAGCTACAATGATAGAACGCTCCACCAGACAGCAGGTGCTTTTAGTTTTAATGACTTAAATAATGAGTCTGTTTTATAGCAGTACAGCAGGAAAGATCATGTTTGTTTTCATTTTCCTTGAACCCATTTTTTTATATTTTAAGAGCTTTTGATGTTCTTGTTTGTTATAATGCCAGGAATAATGAGATTCACAATGATAGTGATGTTATCTGCTTTTTATACAGTAACATCATTTTCAGGAAGGGCATCAATTATATTAGCCGACCTGATGTAAGGGTAAAAGTGAAAAAAATGATGTGGCAGGCTAGTCCAGTTTGCCAAGTTTCCATTGCAGCAACTGATGGATTGAGATATAACGTCCTACAGCTGTTCTACTGGATACAGATCAATGGTATCAGTTCCTCTATCCTCCAGGAACTGCCTGCACACTCTAATCATATCAGGCTGATATTGTTGTACACCAGAAGGAACCCAGGACTCACTGCACCAGCATAGGGTCTGACAATGGGTCCAAGGATTTCATCTACATGCCTAATGGCGGATATGGTGCCACTGGCTAGGCTGTAGAGGTCTGTGTGTCCTTCCATTGATATGCCTCCACAGACCATCGCTGACCCACCACCAAACCAGTCATGCTGAACGATGTAACAGGACTGCTCTGGCAGTGTTCGTCCTGTTCCTCCATGCAAAAAGGAGCAGATACAAATCCTGGTAAAGGGTTAAGACCCTCTTAGAGTAACTGCCTGTCTCCTGGAATTTCCTCCATGCTCTTGAGACTGTGCTGGGAGACACAGCAAACCTTAGCAATGGCATATATTGATTTGTCATCCTGGAGGAGTTGAAGTACCTCTGCAACCTCTGCAGGATCCAGGCATTGGGAGTAGTGACACTGACCCTAGCTAATTGCAAAACTAGTGAAAAAACATCCAGAAAAGATGAGGGGGGAAAAATTGTAACTATATAACCATTCTTGTTTTGGGGGGTAGTCTCATTGTTGCCGTTCTAGTGCACCTGTAGTTAATTTCATTTACACCAAAGCAGCAGACGTTTCACTGACTTGATGCTGTACTCTTTTTCCTATTACAAAAGACTGATGATGATAAACAATCACAATTTCTTTGAGATCTGTCTGTCTGTGCCCGTGTGTGTTAGTTTGTGTGTCATCTGCGTTGTTGAGCTTATGCGTATGAGTGTGCATATCTAAAAGAAAAAAAAATCTAATATGTTGATGTGTGTGCAGCTTTAAAACAAAACGTTTCACTGTTTTTGTATCCGACACAGGCGAGTGTTGGCCTTCAAAATGGAATGAAAGCCGGGACTCCAAAGGGTAGTTTTGTTTTGATCCCTCATCTTGGCAGGCGCACAGTGCCATGCCAGTGTTTGCTAATACCCCGAACGCACCTGGCATATTACACAAGCTTATATCCCATTCCTCAACACCTTCCTAATGTACTGCACTGGTCTTCCCTTGTACTGTTGGTTCTCTGACTATGAAGCCTCTGCCCAGATGTAATTAAGCCTTAATCCTCCTGCTGACAAAAGCAGAGGCAGTCTTAATTCAGTTTGCGCATCAATGTGCAGCACAAAGTCTGCAGGAGGCTTTGAGAATATGATGCATGTCCAGTGAAAGGCCAGAGGTGATGCTGTGATCTTGTCTTATAAAAGCCATAATGCACGGTCGAGGACAATCCACAGAGGCCTTTCAAACACTGGGTTCATCTGTAATGAATTCAGCAGTGGTAGGCTCCAATTTTGCCCCCAGGTCTAACCACAACATTACCTCATTACACTCTCCTTACAACCTTTGCAGAGAACCATGATGCAAGAGTGACCACTGCAGCGAGTATGTGTATGTACACACACACAGCTGTTTGTGCACACAAAAGCACGATGCTGACTCAAAGCTTTCAGTGTAGTCTCCCTATAACAGCTGCAGTTACATGTGGTTAAGCCACATGTTTATCAAGTCTCCAGGAAATCAGTGGTTCTGTGTGAGTTCAAAAGGCATCAGGTAACTGACTAACCAAACCCCCCAGTGATGTTAAAGATGGGAACAGAGGGGGCGACCGAATTAGGATTTGACCACAGATGCTCAGTGGTTGAATCAGCTTCACGTCGAGCAATTTTCTCGACTGCTTGGTTGCACGAGAGCTGTTGTGTACAAAGAGTTTCGTGGCATCAATGGCAAGTGAAGTAGGAGGCACAGATATGTAGATCTGAGTGTGTCAAAACCAGGATGTGTATTTGTACTGCACGTGTTTGTTTGCACATGTAATGACTGTAAGTAAGCACTGGTGCATGAAAGTCATTTTTCAAACACCCCAGTGGGAAGCGACCTGGAAATTTCATCAGTTTCTTTTCAGCTTCCTAGTTTACAGTCTCTTTGACACAAGGCTCTTTTCCAGATGTTGGCTGCTGCATCCTGAACTTATACAGCCTACGGTTTACAGTCATTAAAGTGTGAGCAAAGCCAAGTGCTCTCCCTTCAGGATGAATGAAATGATCAATCACTCCAGTCAGTGTGTGCTTCCTGTGGTACAGCTGAGAGCAAAGCTACAGTACAGGAAAGAGCTGCCATATGAAATCTGCACACCTGATAGGCAAAAATAAAATAAAAAAAACATGTTTTTCATTCCTGATTACTTTGGGGGCTTTAATTTATTCTTTTAATTTTCTAAACAGCCGCTAATATTGAAATATTTTACTAAAATAAATAGCCTTTCTCAGATATTTTACTAAGATGTTAAAAAGCATCCTTCTTCATCCTCACTGTTGTTTTGCTGATTTGCCTACCACAATCTGACAGCTGAGGTCAAGTATAAATAAAATGCCAACAGAAAACTGACCATCATAACTTTCATCAAGGCTTCATAATCAAAAAGGACATTAAGGTGTAAAAATAAAACAGCTGTACCCACAGACCAGGCTCTCCAACATCTCACCGACATTTAAAAAGGGCCCCTTTCAGCAGGTAGGCACAAGCGACCCATAGTGCCCTTCTTAGCAGCGTGGTGGTCTTTAGCAGAAGGTTTTCTTTTTCACACCTCCTGCTTAAAACAACAGACCCAGACAGCTAAAATAAACTATGCACACAAGCACACACAAAATGTTTTACACTCACAGTTTTTGGTTGGGTCTACATATACACCCTTGGAATCTGGAATATTCTAATCTCAATATCTGCCTCACAGCTTTGGAAAAACATCTCAGTTGCCAAACCAACACCTAAGAAAACACAGCAAATTCCATCAATTAACAGAATTTCATATAAATATGCAGAGAAGTCAGACATTAAGCAAGAACTAAGCGCTTATCTATGTCAAATATCTACAAGCAGAAAATTTGAAATTAATCCAAAACAATATTTTGTTTAGCACAAAAGTTGGTGTGTGTCTGTCAAATTGGACAGGAAATAGGAAATGGTGAACAGGGCGGTCCCTCTTTCTCACAGCAGAAGAACAAACACTTTAAGTGGTATAAATTCTGGGTACATGGCATACCAAACAGAGCAGAACAGGTACGGGGAAAGAAAAAAAACTCAAGAGGGCTGAAGCATACAAAACATGGCGTCCTACATTTCCACTACTTCTATGCAGTACTTGAAAAGATTGATTGACTCAATATCTGTATCAGCCAAGCCCAAGTTTTCTAAATCTGCCACCTTTAAGTGAAGAAGTTATAAACCAATAAGTAAGCTATTTTCTCTGAATAAAGGCATTTTCCACCAGTTTTTCCTGTTTGGCCAAAGTCTTTTGGAATTGGAGCACAAGGAGATTATAAAACTGTCTAGACATGCAGTAAAAACATGGGTAAAACTGTTGGCCCAACCAATGTCACCATCAGACGTCTGCCATTGCGACATACAAAAATGTGTTTTTTCTATATTTCTCAGGTAGCTTTTCGTTCAACCCAGCCAGCAGTTTTACTTCCAAGGAAAAAAGACATTCACTCATTTAGCACCTTATTTGGGAATGCAAAATAGACACAAAAAAATCAAAGTTAAACTGACATGAAAGTAGATTTTTCTCTTATTGTGAAGCAATCTTATCATCTTTTGTTATGCAAGCAAACAGACTGAACTGCTTTCGTCTCCCTGCTGTCACGCAAGACGGGATTTTGATGACACTGATACTTAAGTTGTGTACTCTCCATTCTTTTGCTCTTTTTGCCCTTTTCTCTTAGTATAAACAAAAAGGAGAATTAGCCGGATCTCTTGAGGCCACTGCACTCCCACTCTTAACCAGTTTAAAAGGACTTCAAGAAAAAGAAAAAAAGCCTTCCCTGAAATGTCACGGGCACAGTATTGGTCAAAAGTGTAGATCTGAGGGTCCTGGTTTGAGACAGGAGGCATGGTGGGACTGTTTTACTGTACCTCAGCTGTGGTTTCATTTGTATGTTTATCTGGCTTTACACAAGCATGGGGCAAATTTCATGGGGAAATGAATGTTGCTGTGTTTTTGTAATGCTGACTAATCCTGCTGCCGTTTCAGTGTCGTGCCTTACTTCCATTATCCCTTTTCAACATAGCAAAACTGTCAACCTGACTCAAAGTCACCGACTGGATTCAGTGTTAGGCCAGTGAGCACACAATCAGTTGGAATAGATCAGTTCATCTCAGAGTTGCATGGAAAAATGCAACCGCCATCCAGTGCCACCTCACAAATGTTTTTTCTCTCCTCTTTCTTCCTTTGTTTCTTTCAAATACAATACTGAACAAATCGGCAAGCTCTTGTCTGCAGGAATGATCAGGATCACTGACCAAGAAAAACTGGCATCTGAGTATTTTACATTACAAAAGTCTCCCTCATTAAGCTGCAATCTAGGCTTCGCTTTCCACATTATAATGAAGTGAAAGCAGGATTTAATCTTGCATTAGTTATCACCAGTTACATGTACTTGAGGTTTAGATAAGAACAGAGAAAGTTTCCAATTACAACGCCATCTGAAAATCTGAATCAACTTACTACTCAAAATACTAACTTTTAATTTAAGTGAAACAATTGAGAAATAACAAACTTAACAAGAAAGTGACATGCCATCCTTATTCCATAGGGTTTAAAAAGATGTCACTGATGTTGGACAAGAAGGCCTGGCTCGCAGTCTTCGCTCTAATTCATCCCAAAGGTTTTTTTATCGTGTTGAGGTTAGGACTCTGTGCAGGCCTGTCAAGTTCTTCCACACCAATATTGCTCATCCATGTCTTTATGCACCTTTCTTTGAGCACTGGTGTGCAGTCATGTTGGAACAGGAAGGGGCCAACCCCAAACTGTCACCACAAAGTTGGGAGCATGAAATGTCCAAAAAATGTCTTGGTGCTAAAGCATTAAGAGTTCCTTTCACTAAATTGCAGAGCTCAACTCAACTCAAACTCCACACCATAATCCTCCCTCCACCAAACTTTACACTTAACCCAGTGCAGTCAGACGAGTAGCGTTACCCTGGCAACTACCAAACCAGACTTGGTCAGTTAGACAAGTGTGATTCGTCACTACAGAGAACAGGTCTCCACTGCTATAGAGTCCAGTGGCGGCATGCTTTACACCACATCCAGCCTTTTGCATTGTACTCGGTGATGTAAGGCTGTGATGGAGCTGCTTGGCCAGGGAAACCCATTCCATGAAGCTCTCTATGCTCTCTTCTTGAGCTAATCTGAAGGCCACATGAAGTTCTGAGTTATGTACCAATTTACTCTGCAGAAAGTTGGTGACCTCTGTGCAAGATGCACCTCAGCATCCACTATCACTTTATTCGTTCCACTTTTGACATAATACAAATAAATATACTGTAATACCAGTAACAGTTGACTATGGAATACGTTATACACCTATGGCTATGGAAGTGATTGGACCATCTGGATTCAATGATTTAGACTGGTGAGCACGTTTGGCAATATTATACTATCGCCAAAATAAGAAAAGCATTCTTTATATCTCAATAAGCTTTTTGGAGCATTGTCAGACCATGCTTAGATAACATGGGTCATACAGACTTGTGGAGCCCATACCTGTTTATTTATCCTGTCAGTAAAGCAGTAAAATATTAAACAAAATGTAAGTTAGTGTTATAAATTTAAAAAAAAAAAAAATGGAAAAAAGACGCATCTTGATTAGTCTTAGTTTTGCAGGCCACGCTATATGTACCCATCAAGGATAAAAGATGTATTTCAAACATATTTCTTTTACCCAGACTCATAATGAGAAGGGCTTTGTTTTACCTCCTTTGTCTGAAATGAGAGAACCACTGCTTCAGTAACTTGCAACACATTTTCCATTTTAGCACTACATGTGTGCAATTCTAGGATGGAAAACGTGACAGGCATAACTAAAGGGGCTCAATAAAGTGTCATTAGGCCTGCTTTCCAACCACACAAAGAGGTCTTTGACGAGCCATAACTTCTGCTGGGATGTTTACTAGTCGCCCAGCTGCATTGTCCACACAGACAGAAGACCCATCGCTTTTCCAGCAAAGTGGATTTCCTCTAAAATTGAAAACCATGTTTTATGAACAGCAACCCAGCACTCCAAAGTATTGGAAAATCCATTTGGAAAGAAAAAGAAGCAAACAAATGGTGAAAAAAAAAAAAACTATTAAAAGACATATTAGAAAGGAGTATTTAAACAAAAACAAGAACGACAGAGCTTAAAATAGATCCTGTGTTGCTGCCAGGGGCTGGCAGAGGAGAGTTTTCCACATTAATCAAAAGTGAGTCTGTTGCACTCTGAGCATGCTGCAGGCAATTAGAGAGATACTTTACGTGACCATTACCACGATTAAACCCATCCACCTCCACCAGCAGCCCAAACACAACACAGTCCCTGGCCATAACACAAACTTTCAGGTTACCTTGTGAGCTTACCAAAAACAAGAGCTTAATGTTAGATTTGGAAGCAACGGGCTTAATAAACCTCTGTAGCACAAAGTCGCAGAAGCAGTTACAAAACGTGTCCACGCAGTTTAGCTCATCAATTATATACTGACACGGTTGTGAGCAATTACACAAAAATGACACCCAGGCTGGAGAAAACACATTACAAAAACAGGCATTTAACATTTAATCCAAACTGCTGACGACAGAAGTGAGAGTGGGCTTTTTACTTTTTCTAAAAAGCCATCAGTCGTTCTTCCAGAAAATTAACCAAACCTCATTTTAAGGGAAATGTCAAAACATTGAAATTCCAGCCTTTCCAGTCTTTTCCGCTGCAGACTGATCGACTTATTTGAGATCTGAAGAGATACTTGAAGATTGAACCTTGCGGCTTGGAAAATGGAAGTCAGTTTATTTAGGAGATAAACATTAATATATTAATGGCTTGTAAATGCATTAATAAGTGCACTTGCAACTCAATATAAATGTCATTCGGTGATTCTTTTGATAAGTTTCGACACTGGCCTACATTTGTTTTACTCTCTGTAGGTTAAAAGATACAGAGGATGCTATGATTGGCTGAAATGTGCATGAAAGTGATCAAGTCAATGCCTTTGTAAATAAACTTACACAAAATTAAAGTACACACTACACCACTACACAAACATGACAAATAAGCAGGAAGTGTGATGAGAGAATACCTGCTACTGTTTAAGCATTCTTCAGACGGACTGCTATCCCACAGTCAACATTTACTCACAGAATGAACTTGCTGTGGGGTTAAAGCTGAGCAGAAGCAGCAGGTGAAAGACAGCAGGAGGAAACACATCCTTTCTCAACAACACCAGAAGTGTCTCAGTGGATACTACCAGATATTTAACATTTAATAATTCAAAAAGCACGTGAACTGTTGCCTCTGGGCACGTTGGATAAGCACTATATGCTGTGAAGCTTTTTTTTTTTTTTTTTTTTTTAATGAATCAGCCACATTTACCGGCCATGTCAGCAAAAGTGCTTAAAGCCTGAATATGACATTGATTGAGAAGCTGTTATGGGCAGTGTGCTTCTCTTACCTGGTGTGCTTTGGTTTGACCCTGTGCCATTTCCTCATTATCTGATACCTTGCTCTCCATGTCAGCAGCTAGGCTGGAGTCACTCTGATTCAGTCAAATAAAACAACACAAACACACATTTAACAACAAAAAAAGTCCCACAGTGTTGTGTGTTTCTCAACTGATAAATGACATTTTTTTTTACACAAAATAGCCTTAGAGAAAGCACCTCTCACCTTGCAGTAACCAGCTAACTGTTCTGCAATACTGCGGATGTGCACCAAGTACTGGTTAAGCCTCCTTTGGTACTTGAGTGCGTCGAGTTGAGCCTGGTTCTGCAGAGTTGACACCTGGGCTAAAAGGCACTGCTCCCTCCTGTTCCACCTGAGCCTCGCTATCCGGGCTTCGTGTTCCAAAGTTACGCTTCTCTCCTCCAAAGCATCGGCGACAGTGCGGAGCGCCTCCACACAGCAGTGCTCCCCTTTACTTACGTCCAGACCGGACAGCAGGAGACCGCATCCTCTCTGACAAACACCTTCACCGCGATGTGGCTTTGTTTGCGACTCCATCCCGCCTGGGGTTAAAACTCGGCTCTCTGGATCCTTCTCCACACCAGCACTCGGGCAATCAGCGCACATAGTTTGCCTGGGCAACTTTTGTACGCGGAATAACGAGCTCGGACGAAGTTATTCCAATTTACAAGTCTGGACACATGAAGGCGTGCGCGCACTGAAAAGTTTGAGCGATCTGGGTTGCTCTCGCTGAGCTGATGGGCTGCGCCACTTTTTTCAGCACATGACAAATGTGAACAGCAAACTTCAACCTCCTGACTTCCTGCTGTTTCTGGACAGGGTCGATATCTCTGTAACTTTTTCTCTTCACAGTCGATATAATGAATTTAATACCAGTTATGTATGATGCGCAATAGTTATTTAATCTTATTTGATTATTTGATTTGTCAATTCGTTATCCTGTCATATATAAGTGAGCCTCATCATCATGTTGGTATTTTATTTTGCGTATTTTCTCTCAGTTTTGTGCAACTTCTCTTAATTGTAATGTGATTTCATGTGTTACTAACCTTTTCCAGCAGAGGTCGCTCAATATCCCGCATAGTCTGAAACAATTAACTCCCTCCAGCTTTTCAATTAGGCAGTCCAAATGATGATTGCAGTTATCAGTTTGCTCCTCCTCCACTATTAATTCTCTTTGCTTATTAGTACACTACAGTAGTTCTACAATAGTGAAAATAGTCTCAGGGGTGCGATGCACTGGCAATGCAGTTTATAGACAACTACATTAGTCCATGCAGCATGGCATGCAGCAGCCATCTCACACAGCATCACATTTCAGATCTCCCTGCAATGCATTCTGTTTCTAGTCAGCTGTTGCACCGCTTTAAAGTGTGTTTTGTGTTTTCCGAGTTGTGAATGAACTGGCGTAGATTTACAAAGGCAAAAGTGCAATCTGTCCAGGGACTGCACCTTTCTCCAAAAATGTACGTTTTATTTTTTTTCCCACCATCACTCGGTGCAAATGAAATAGTAGCACTTTGTTGTGTAAATCTGTTTTAAAAAAGTGCTGCTACATTTAAATGATTCCTGCTGTGATCTAGAAGAGCAGTAGGACTCCTCTAGAGCACAGCACCAGACTTTAACAATTGCTGTATGTGTGTTTTGTGGAAAGTGTTACACGGCCACCTGTCACAGAGGCCATATGCTTGGAGTGATAAGCCATTAAATCATGGCAGAAAAAAAGGTTATCTCTGTCTTTTGTTCTCTCTCTCTCTGATTTCACAGGGGTAAAAAACTGTTAAGAACCCTGGGTGAAACAGCAAGATGGCCAAAAGCCCAAAAAGAATTCGACCTAATCCAAGAAAAGAAGTGATAACAATTTACTTTTCATCTGCTCAATACCTGATAGGACACACAACTCCAACAGCTGTTTCTCCTTGAAAAAGTGGAACAGGCCTTATCTGTAATGGAGGCCAGAATGAAACACTATCTCTGATATATTTGGTACCAGCTTTTGTAAAGGAAAGCTTTTTTTTTTCTCTAGATAAAAGGGGGACACACACAGAAACTGACAAGAACATGCCTATACATGACAGATGATGCTTTTGATTCTCTTACTTTATAGAGCATGTTAGAGCTGAAAGTCTGCTATCCTCCTTGTGAAATGCCTGTCCTATAAATAAAGAGTTTGTATTTATCCGTGGTACTTTTACTTGAAAAACGACACTTTTTTTGATGCCATGTTATGGATCTGTAATAGTAAATCATTTCAAATAATCAACTGAAAAGCAGTACAAGTCATTTTTGGGGCATGTTGATGAGCATTCACTGAGCAGCTGCTGCAAGAATGACAAAGAAAAGAGCAGAACAGTATATGAATGTATAGTTAACTACACTTTTATTGTTCCTTGTCCAGCCAATGAGAGGTTTCAGTTTCATCCCTCATATATGCCATTCATGTCCAACGAAGCACTGAATTCCAGGAGGCAGCCAAACATGCTGCCACAGCCACCAATGATACTATCAAATCGCAGCCATTGCATGTACCAGACTGCGGGACCACTTCTGAACTCAAATGAGTGAGATTCCTTTAGTCAGTTTAAGATTTTCTCTCTCGCTTAGCAGCTAACGAACATATTAGTCTAGGATCTACTCCTTCTCTGACGTAAAGGGATGCCACTCAGGTATGGAATGTGTTTCACATGAAGCCGAGAGGCCGAGAAGTCGCTATGATGTGGAAGTGTTGCAAAGTAATGTACCACTTGCTCTCCAATCTCATGCATGTTATAATTTTGAGCTGCTGCTTCTTCCAAAAATGTCAAAGTTCAAGGCATTCATGCATTTGGCAACTCTTTTTTTTATGTTTTGTGGCATGAAGAAAAGTCAGGAAAAAGCACTTTGTGGTGGACATTGATATCGTCACAATGTAAGAAGCATGACCAACGTCAGTCACACAAGAGAGAAATCAGAGGAACTCAAAATGTACCGTTTGCTCCTCCAGTTGAGAGAAATAAACTCTGAAACTGTCCAACCAGAGCTGGGCGGAGACATACAAATATAATATTAAAAAACAAAAAAAATGACAATGTTTATATATCTCTGATCATATGTTAATAAAAAGACAAAAAATGTATTCAGAATAACATCGTGAGCTTTGGATGAGCTCTTACAGCTGACTCGGATGGCTTTGCTTACCTTCTGATTTTTAGAGAATGAAAACAGGTGCTAATGCAATGATCCTGTTAGAAAATATAAAGTAGCCACAGGTAATTCAGACATTGCACAATTATAGGAGGGCATGAGCGTCGCTACCATTCACTCTCACTGTTAATAGGGACTCGCACTCAAAGCCATAAATGAGAGATATTAAATGAAACTGATCACATTAAATAAAATGCCAACATTCGTTTACAAAGCACCAGGTGGTACCACTGAGGTCCTAATGATACAGTCAAAACAAAGTAGATTTAGTTTAGATCACGGGCGATGTCTTTCAGTCTCGGTTGAACATCAATCTAAATGTTTCTGCAAAGCCTTCATCACAGTCACACACTGTTCGCCGCAGTTTTACATTTTAAACTTCCTTTAGACGTTGTTGGAACTTCCTGCTGCTGTGGGTTGGTTCCAATGGATTCTGTATTTGGGTATAAATGTGCCAGAATCAGAACACTCTGAGCCATTTCAATCGTCTCTTCATCAACATGCGCACAGGTATTAGTAAAGCTTATGTTACGGTTTGGAGGTAAGCAGCAATTGCATGGTTAAACCAATCCACTTCTCTTTAAAAAACCTTGTTATACTAGACAGTAAAACAATATCAATTACTGATTACTTTTCATCATGGCATCATCTGCTCATTTCTCTACCTGCGTCTGAAAGGATGCAGGCGGTTGAGATTTGATTTGACTGTATCTCGTTAACAGAGGGTGTGCTTAATTTAAGAAAAAAAAAATTCCACCGAACAGCAAGCCATGAAACACATGAAGATATTTTTTTATAAACTCATACACTTACCCTTCACAGTTACTTGTTTACCTTATATTATGGAATGCACTGTAGGAAGAATTTTCCAGAACGTCACAGACCAAACATACAGCATCTTTATAATAAGAAAGAACAGCGTTGTGATTTAAAATGACCAAACAGCCAGCCTATCAAAAGTGCAGCGTTTGCACTTCCAGAACGTTTTAAAACAAGTTGCTGTGAAGGATAAGTGCAGTCATTTATATAAGGCATATTTTTAAAGTTGACAGAACTCCTTTGACTCTTCTCCAAAGAGGCCATTTTTGTGGATAAATAAGGAATGTCTTTGTCCTTTTTCCAATTTTTCCATTTCTGTGTCCGTTTCCACAAACGTATTCCAGAGGAAAGAGCCAGAACATGGCATCCCAGATTACAGGGCGGAACTGAAAGATTGTGGAAAGAGGCTCAAAGTCCTTGCAGGAGTCTCCTTCACAGGAAGTGAAGACAAAGATGGCGCTACATTCAGAGGTTCAGGCAGAGGAGAGCCACAAAGAGCAGGGAGAGTACGCTGAGAGACTGGGCGGCCGAGACACCCCCACCTGACAGAGAAGGAGAAATGTAGGTATACCTTCATCAATAGCTGGAACCTACAACAACAACAATGAGACTGCACATCACCCCTAACCGTGCCAAGACACTGAGTGTCACTGTTGTGTTTGCAAAATCAGTTTCAACCTGCTAGGTCAGGGGTGTCAAACTCAGATACACAGTGGGCCAAAATTCAAATCTGGAACAAAGTCGCGGGCTAACATTAATATTTATTGAAATATATTTATTGCTCCAGATATAAGAATGAATTTTTTCTTATGGACTCAAACACGTTTTGCTGAAAAACTGAATATGGAACAAGCAATACTAAACTATATATATGTTAGCTGTATAATACCAGTAGGCCAGCTCTAATAGTCATTTGGTATGGCTTCGGGGGCCAAATGTAATTAGGCTGCGGGCCAAATTTGGCCCGCGCGCCAGAGTTTGACACCTATGTGCTAGGTGATCAAACTGTTCATTGTCCATAAACTGTAAGTAATCTTAATGACACCTACCAGTATGCTTTTAATTATATTTTTATATATTTTGTCTTTGTCTTAGTATTTGCTTTCATAAGCCACTGCAACACTTTGGTAACTTGCAAACATAGAAGATGGAACAGGAACGTTATTATTATTGTTGTTATCAACATCTGGAAATACTGAAATACTGTACTCCCCACCAATCCTCAACCATCAAACTCAAGACCATGTTTGGAGTGTGAAGTGTGATATACCCCATCTGTGTGGATAATGCCTTAAATGCCCTTCTATTTGTCAGTGCCCTGCACTTAAAATCCCTCACGGCTGAAATTTCCCGGTCTGTGAAATCACGCTGTCAGGTGGGGTCTGGACTGAATGATAAGGGATAAGGAAAACCACAGGAGGGGTTTCCTCTTCTCATCAAGATCAATTACAGAAGCTTAAGCTCTTCTATGCAGTTGGCCTGCCCCGTCAGTCCATCAGCCAGAGAGAGGATCCAGTCAGCGGGCTATCAAGGCTTTAGTCACGGGCCATCTTAGCTTTCCAATCTAAAGTATGTAACCAGAAGTGACAGCTCTGCTCTGGCCCATGGGAACCCTCTAGCTGTGACAAATGATAACCTACTGCATACTCTGAACTTGTAATCCCACCAGAAACTGGCAGGTCAGGAATGAAGTGTGTGTCTTTCCCCACAGGAATATGGATTTTAAATGTCATCAAATTACTTAAGTCTTATTTTTTTCCTGTGAGTGAAACTAAACCTGGGTGGTGATGGAATAGAATTTTCATGGATGATTAGTTTCATGGAATAAGAGTAATTTAATCTTAAAAGATAACAATTCAAAAGGAATTTGAAGGAATGTTTATCTCTTCTAAATTTGTTCTTTCAGGTGTTTTAAGCCACATACGTTCTTCCATTTAAGCACAATCAGACACCATGTTGACAGAATTAAACACAAAAGCCAACTTAGGAAACTAGGGATCTTAAATCAACTCAAAATCACTTTATTACCTGTGATCTGGACTGTGGTCGTAGCCCCATCTCCTCCTTCTGTGTGTGCCCGGACCTCCACCACATAGTTCCCATTTGGAGGTAGGGGAAGATCAATGTTTCGCTTGTAGGTGTTGTACAGAGTGCCTGTGGTTTGGCCCTCTGGCCTGTATAGTACCTGCATATGCACATATGTTTAATGCATATTAATAAATAACGAAAAGGGTCTCAGCAGCTATTCTTTTTATTTAAGAGATGAAACAAGAATGATGAAAAGATGAAACTCACTCGGTACCCTTCTATTGAGGACTCATTAGCCATCGGTTCCACTTGTTCCCAGGCAATATTTATTGACTGGCCCTTCACTTTTTTAGCTATTATTTTGGGGGCTCGGTCTGGTGCTGGTGAAGTTAAAACAAAGCAATCATGAATATGTTTATTTTTAAATGGCTCAAATCTTGTGTGCAGAATGCACTGTTCTTACAGACACAACACTGAACTGTTTTCCAAGCACTTCTCTGTTAGTTAATGATAAACTACTGTAAAGAGCAACATACGGGGTTTCTTGGTTAGGACCCGGAAGTGGTGGCTGGGTGGCCCATATCCTGCAGAGTTGTAGCCTCGAACCTCAATAATGTACTCTGTGTAAGGTCTCAGGTTTTCTAGTTTAGTGTGGTTCTCCCTGCTAGACACGGCAATCGTCTCGGCCTGCCCTTCACTTTGACCAGATTCCCAGTACTTCACCTGGGAAACAAAGACGCATGGGTGAGACTGCAAGGATACCATCTTGGTTTCAAAGCGCTCTGTACAAGTGAAAACCTTATTAAATATAAGTATCAGTTTAACAGTTTTTGAGAAATGCTGGAGAAAAGCACGTCTTTATATTTAAAGCAATATGTTTGTATTGATGTGTGTTTTGATGGATTTAAATTGATTGTGGTTTTCCTTAGAGGTGCTTAAAGTAAGTTTGCATTGTGAGCAAAAAAAAGTCACAAATGGAGGTGTTTGAATCAGCTAAAGTGATGACTACTACTGTGATCAAGCCTCATAAACGTTTCTACTGACCTGGTATCCATCTAAATTATTATATGAGAGGGGCATCCAGGACACAGTGGCAGCTTTGGCAGAGAGAGCTCTGGCTTCAACAACTGCAGGAGCTTCAGATGGAGCTAAAAAGAAACCCAGAGAACAGATTTATATTCACTACAAGACCCATGTTTTAAGGATGTCAAAAAATTACATTCATTGTTTTCTTTTTTTAATCAAACACAAAGCAATCCAAAATTTTTAAATATTTAGTTTAACATACACAGACTTACTATACTAAACATTGGCTTATATTTCTTCATACGTATCTATTGGCTTCTTTTGCTTTTTGTTCTCTCAGAGGCATTTCTCTTGATCCGCCATCAGACACTATTCCATGACTTATGGAACATTTAAACCCTGTGTGTAGTCTTTTCTTGCCAGGAAACTGTCCTAAAATGCTAAACTGCCATGCTGTCGCCACGTTGTAAACAGAGGCAAACTCTGAGGAAGATGGTTTGTATGCATGCGCAACCAGCCTGCACGCAACTATGGTCACAGATTTGCCCGGCGACGGCTCACTTTGAAGGCATAACCGTAAAAATCATACACCCCCACCAGGCAACCGTTTCCTGATTGTGTTACCATGGCAGCAGGAGCATCTCTGTCACCCATCATGCTTGAGTTTCTAGTGGTTATCTCAACTGCTTGTCAGTGGAAGCTAATAACTTGCTAAATGCTTTGCATCTTTGGGTGAGTTATCAGCTTTCTGGTTCATGCTACGTAGATCATAATAATCCCCCAACAACCCGAGAAGAGAAGGGGGGACGATGGGTTCACTTTCAAGGGGTATTAATATTTCTCATTATTATACATGAGAGCTAATATTAAAAGGATCCTACTTCACAGTGGCGCACTGACTAGCAGGACTGAGCAATCCCTCATTCTCTGACACTAATAAAACAGAACCAGGTTGATCTGCGATGCTGTTTTGAGATCACTTTAGCGCATTTTTCCCTGTTACAGATGAGAGGGCTGAATCTCTTAACCGCTCACCGTCTTGTGCAGAATAGATGATGGCTGTTAGGCTGTAGGGTCCTTCTCCCTGGACGTTAAACGCTTTGACTTTGACTTGAAACTCTGTCAAAGGTGGGATGTCAGAGGCTTTGTGGACGTAGCGCCTGGCCTGGGGATCGGCTACTGCCACCCGTTTCCACTCTTGCTCATCTTGGGGCTTGAAGGCCACAATGTAGCCAAAATTAGGCCCATAGTAGTACTCTGGCTTCACAGGCTGTTGACAAAATGAATAATAAATTGAGAAATGGCATTTGGCAAATGTTTTATTTAACACATGTCACTCTTGACCAGCTTTTATAGCAAAGTAAAAAATAGCCTAACTTAAAAAAAAATCAAATTTCACAAATCAGATGATATTTAAATAGAATTTAATGCAGTGACTGCACTGTGTAAGGCACCTGTTTTATATACAGCAACGACACAATTGGCTCATCCTTCTCTATCATCACACCTCATTTCCTTTGTGAACACCGTGTCTTTGTCATCGCACATGCACTGCAAGATAAACATATCATCTCGTCCTCCAGCTGCTCTGGAATTGAACGGTCATGCTGCAGCCAAGAAAAATACAATTTAGCCATAGCTAATTTATAAACGGCTGCAGCAGAGAAGCAACACACCATGAATTAGTTCAGTCGCTGAGTTGTTTTTTTGTTCACGATAGCGATCGTTTTATCATTCCCGTCTTCTCTACTGCATGATCTGTGGTACGCTCGTTGTTTTGATTAACAAAGCAATTGAAAACCTATCATTGTGCTTTATTAATTACCAGTTTAAAAATTCTGCATTACTTATCTTAAGTGTAATTGGCCTTTTTTCAAATTTGCACTACTGTCCATGTACATCTCAGAAGTTGCTGTAGTTATATATTTATATCTATATTATATATCCACGTACATCTCTGTTACTGTATTTGCACTACTGCTGCTTTTTATAGATGCCCTGGAGTGTCCTTTTATCTTTTCTCATTTCTTCTTTTATACTACAGTGAGAAAGAAACAATAAGCTCTCCTGTATGTGCTGCACATGTGGTGAATAATAAACAACACAATAAAATCTTTGGATCTTTTATTGGGCTTAATTTGAAGAAGTGACACATCTTTAAGAGCCTAAAAAAGATTCAGCTGAAGCATTTAAGACTACGAGGACCTGAATAACTGAAATCCTGAGCAGACATCTGCATTATCTGGTCTTTCTGTGCCCTTTTTCAAACTCATTTTAATAATTTGTTGGATTTCTGAAACACTGACCACATGGCTTCCCACTCACTTTTAAATGTAAATCTAAATGTCAGTGTGACTATTACAAATTGAACTAAAAACTAAACATCTTTTAGCAAGTTTTCATATATAAACATGTAACCCATCTTCCCACTTTACCCAGTGGAAAGTCCCAACCTACCGTCCATGTGATGGTCAGTTCTCTGCTAGCCCCTCCACCCCCGCCAACATCTGAGGGCGCCACCACAGGAACTACAATGAGACGGCAACAGCAAAACTCTGAGCCCACATTGCTATGAATCCACGCAAACAAAGCCAAACCACACAGGCTGTAACCTAGCCCTGCCAATGTTGCTCTAACATCCTTCCTCTTCAAATGCGGTATCAGTGACTTCTCCTGTGCCAAACGCAACACCTAAATGTCCACGTGGGAACGTTGCCATTCAGGGAGCCAGAGAGAGGGACAAGTTCTTCTGTTTGCCTTGAGTCTAGTAGCTCACTTTCAACTTGTGATTATTTTTTCAAGAGAGGTTACTGTAAGTCTGTGATTCCCATTTTATAATTGAATTTCAGTATACAGTTTCACCAAAGTGCTCATTTGTGGAGGTTTGTGTGGTGAGTTTTCTGCACTAGAAAGCGCGGCATGATGGGATTTATGCTGACTCATTTCTCCAGTGATACTTAACGTAAGTAAACAGTGCAATAATAGAATGATGATGAATAAATAACAGAACGGAAAGCTGGACTGTAGTACCACATCTCTTTTTTTCCCTTCCACTTCTTGACCTATTAAGTTGCTCCGATTCTTTATTCCTTGTTATATTTAGATGTCCAAAGTCAAAAAACAATCTTACCTGCTTCCAGCGTTTTAACAATAGGCGATGGGTTGCTTGGGTCTCCTGTTCCCAGAGTGTTAGTAGCAATGACCCTGAACTCATAGTCTGTCCAGGGAATCAAGTCCACCACTGTGGTCATCTCTGCGTTCCCCTCTACATTAACGGGAACTATAGAAAGACAAGTTCATTTTAGTGCTATTGCTCTCTACGGTTGAATATTATATGCCGGTTGTATCCTTAAAACAAACGTGCAGTTCTATTTTGGGAACCCATCCTATGTTTTAATTCACCGAAGCATAACTAAAGTATATTTAAGCCATCTGTAAGAGACATTAACCACCTTGTAGGCCTATAGTATCATTGTGTGGCATGACCACAAATATTACAACACCAGATCCAGCTCAGCATTACGGTAGCAGTGTTTATTTTACCAACAAGCACGCTCGAGCTCTTACATGTAGTGGCATTCTTCCAGACATCGTTTGAGAACTGGTCCTTGTACTGGATGATATATTTGGAGATCGGACTGTGGTTGTCTGCACCACGGCTCCACTGCAACGTTACACTTTTGTCTGTTTTTTCTATTATTCGCACCCCACCTGGAGCACCAGGAGGACCTGGGCAAAGAGAAGAATAACAAGAAGGCTTAAATTATTTTTAGAAGGGAGGCAAACATGAATGTGGCTGCAGGAATCCCTACAAATGCTCACTTTGACTTTTTCCTCAAGCGGTCAATAAGTCTCCTACATGCAAACTGGAAAGAAACTCAGTTTAGACCCTGAGCTGTTTAAAAACTTTACAAACTTTCAAGATGTCTAATGTTAGGTGCATGTGAAATACTGCACATCAAAGCCCTTACATTTCCCTTTTTTTAAGAGTTTTATTTAAAAGACATCAGCAAAGACTGATGGATTAAGGCATTAGAGCTTAGAAGCCCATTGACATACATGAACTAAAGCTTAAGCAAAAGCTCTACAATCCAGTGTTTCTCTTGGTCCTAATGCTCCTCTTGATTCTTCCTTTGGAACTTAAAAAAATGGCTTAATAGAAAACCCAGACTGTGTCAGGGTTAGACTCCCAACCCACAGCATCAGAAATCAGCCAGAATTTACTTTTTTCCAAATCATGAATGTGAGCCGAGAGAACTAAGGCGATTAGAGAGCCAAAAGCCGGACAGGCCTTAAGCTTACCCTCGCCTCCAAGAGTCAGGAGAGAAGGCTTAGTTGTTACAATCTAATGTAAGGAATAAAACACTGCACTTTAGCTTTTTACAGTTTGGAGCCCATATGGAGGAGTCCTTGAGTACAATCCAGAGTTTAACAAAGTCTGTAAATAGTTTTCCTCGTTCACAGCAACACTTCAACATTGCTCCAAGACTCCTAACATTACTCTGTTTACACGCACGCATACATTCACATGAAAACAGCTCCGCAGCCTATCTTTAATCCCTGCTAATAACAGGCTACAGGTGCAGAGCTGTGTTTTGAGCTTGGACACTCTCCTCAAGCAGATCTGCTTCCTCATCTGCCATGATAAATGGCTGTCTTTCATCTCTCCCTCGTTGCGCCCCAGGCTGCTGGCATTTGGCACTCCATTAGGAGCAGCCCCGGACCTGTGCTTTGGTTACACTCTGGGAAACGTCACAGTCAGCCGCTGTGCGTTCACCTGGCCATCTGTCAACACCTGCTCTGAAAGCAACAGCAGCAGCAGCACACCCAAGACACACCAGGGATCACTGGCAAGCAATTCACTGCTAGAATTCCTATCTAAAAAGATCCTTTGTCCTCCAGCACTGGAGCCTGTTTCAAGCGCTGAGGAAAGCACTGCAAGACAAGTTCTCAGTCATCAAGAAGAAGAAGAAGGTGAAAACAAAGTGCGATGAATCATCCACAATCTGAAATACAGTAAAGAAGACACAGAGACCTCCGAAAAAGTGACAGTGTTTGCTTTGTGTATGTTTACATCTATATGAGGTTGGAAGAGCAAGTTTAGAAATCAGCAGCTGTCCTCATTGAAATACCGTGCTGAGAGATTGAAATCACTGATTCATTATATACTCATCCCGAGGCATTACGCTTGGAATATAAACAGGTCAGAGCTGGCACTGTACTAAAAACATTGCTTTTTAGGTCAAATTTTTACTTTGTCTGTGCAACCATAGTAACAAGCACAAACTTTCCTATAAAACAATTCATCTTACTTGGGACTGGGTGGACATAGCAATTTGTTTCGGATAAATATGACCAGCAGTGTGCCACCGTGCAGCCAAGCAATGCCATCTTGAGGCAAGCCACCAGCATTTATACTTGTCCCACAGCAGAAATGCTAATGCCACTTGGTATCTGACTAAGTTAGTCTGACCTTTTCAGGGTGGAACCAGTAGATGCTTAAGTGTTCTGTCTTATGCTTGAGGACACAAGGCATTTCCTTCATCGGCTTTTTCAAACATTTTCTCCCTCACTTTTGTTAGCATGCAGTCTTGGGTTTGACAGATTATCTGGCAAAAAAAGTTCTACGGTCTGGTTGCTCGGGAGAGATTTACTTCTCTTTAAACATGCGCTGCACAAAATGCAGTACTTGTACTGTCTTTGAGCCTCGTTCTTTTAACGTATGTGCACTTTTTACCTGCATGTTAAAGGTCTAACAACAAGAGCCTGGGAACATTGAAATTTAGCAGAAGGAACCAGGGTTTTTTTCTACTTTTGCTTGAATTGTGTGGTTTTTTGTCATTTAAGCTTCTGCTTTAGTTTGACAATGTCTGCATGATCAAGGCAGCAAAATATTTGGATGCTAATTTTTCCTGTAATATTAAACATACATAAATGAGCAACAACCATTAAACATAGGAGTTTAAGACTCAAAAACATGAGCTAATCTTTTTCGACAGGGCCCTGCAGGCTTATTTTGTCAGACGTGATTGACAGTGCGTAAAAATGCACCAGCTGCCATTTGACTTTAGGTAACATGTTGTAATGTAACTTAATCCTGATTAGTGCATGGGAGTATGTGACTGTTTGCCAACGGAGGCCCACACACACTAAGACTGTGAGAATTGTGCAGAAAAATTACATAAATATCATGTGAAATAACAAAACAAATCTGTCTTTCATAGATACTATACATTGTGTGTTTGTTTAGTTAGCTGAATGCTTTGAGACATTTTACATACATGACTCTTGACTCACCCCTGACAACCAGGTGGGCAGAAGCAGTGATATTGTCCACAGGGGTCTGTGCGGTGCAGGTGTACTGTCCCGCATGTTTCAGCTGAACATTCTTGATGAGCAGCTCGCCATTCGAGCTTCCATTCTGATCAAAACAACACAAGAGACCATGCTTAAGTTTAGAAGAAGTATACACTATGCATCAGCCTGACAAACATCATAAAATATAGAAAAATGGCACATTAGTATCAGTCTAGTAACTGAAGCAATCGAGGTGAATTGGGCAGGGAGTTAAACAAAGCCTCTTTTCGCATTCACAAATGTCGAGCTCAGCACACAACGTTCTGACTGAATATGAGATTCAACTTTAAAAATACATCAAACTAGCAGTCTTGCTAATGCCACACAAACAGTATCAAATGGAACTGAACCCTGTTTTTACGAGGGGAAAATCATCCCTGCATGCAAAAATCAGGATGTCATCAATCACAGTCATAATAGTGTTTGCCTAGCAGGCGGAGTGACAAATGAGAAAAGCTAACCACTAGCTTATGGTTAGTGCCTTTAAGAGGCAGAGAGAGCGAGCGGGAGAGAGTGGGTCATGTCAACAGTAACAGATGTTAGCAGAAATTGCCATTAAACGGATATACTGTGCGCTATTCCCGCCTAGGAAGGTATGTGAAATGAATTTTAGAGTCATGTCCATTTATATCCGACTGTACTTTTCCATACCAGGTATTCCACGTATTGCATCAACCTGACCTCAGATATGCTTAGGATGTGCGTGAACTCTAGGTCAAGGGGATTTTTTTCAGTTTTCAATTGTGGCCAAACCTGGGTTATTCAAAAACAATAAATGGAACAACATGATGTCTCACTGTGGTGCGTTCGTAATGTTGGCTGTCTATGTGCAGGTCAATGACTCGGCCATCTAGGGACCAGATGAAGGTGATATCTAGAGACTGATCGTGTGATGCTGCGCACTGCATCGAGGTATTCTCTCCCACTTTAACGTCAGTATTAGATGGTGCCAAGGTGATCTTCGTAGAGTCTGTGAGGAAAAACAGGAAGATAAACAGGTCTCAGGGATTACAAAAAAGAGTCAGTTATTTAACTCATGGGTAATTTGATTAAATGAAAATCAAAGAAAGAGCAGATTCCTTATATAAAAAAATAGACTTAAACAGTTCAAAGATGATCAACTGTAGAGTATTTGATTGGGGTGTAAAAAAAAAGGCGAGAACTCTGAAATATCAAAAATAGCCAGAAGAGGGCAGAAAAGAGCTGCACATCCATACCAACTGAGCTAAGTGTAAAAACACAGAATAAAAAGCTTGACAGCTCTGACTGCATATCTAAAGAAAACAAACAACAAGGAAAACAAAGCTCATATCAGTCTCTGGGGATTTTTTTTTCTTAATTCTATCAGACAATCCCAGTTTATTCTTCTTCTTTTTCACTGAAACGTGTGGGGGCTAAGCTGAATCTAAAGCAGCAACCTCGTGTCATTGCCCTTGGGTAACGACTGAATGTCCCACGAAAGCTTGCTATCAGCCTGCAAAGAGGGCCATAACTCAACGATAGCAGAGATTTGGAGGTCGCTACTGCTTGGTGGGACTGAGAGTGGCAGGAATGATTGCCAGCTAAGGTTGACATCAGTCAAAGCAAGTCACAGCTGTCCTGGAAACATCAGGGATACAAAGAGAAGCATTAAACATTGTTCTTCAGCTGGAACTTGCCCATAACCAACAGGTCGCCGGTGCTATTGGCCTTGCCCCGGTCATTCTCTGCAAAGCAGGTGTATCTGCCTTCATCTGCTCGTGTCACATTGAGGATCTCCAGGCTTCCATCCTCCCAGATGAACACCCTGTGGAGAAACCAGAAGTAATAGTTCACACACTCAGGAGAAAGCCTTATGCAGTGTAAAATTATTAGCACAATATGAAGGTCAGTAGCCCAGTGTGTAGTCCAGGGATATGTGGACTATTAAAAAAATATGAAAGCACTCAGAATATGTGTCAGTTCCTTAATGGATATTGAGTTTGCCAAGGGAAAAAGAAAGGAGGAGAACTTTTGGAAGCTTGTACTAACAGCAAGGCAGCAGTGTTTGATTCATTTTTTTTCCATATAAGTGCATGAGAGACAGCCTGCCAGCTGCCACATTGCCACTCTGCCCCCACCCAGAGTATTAGGATGCATATGTTCCACAATAACTTCCCTGCTGCTCCTCCTTCAAGTGAGTCCCACTCTGAGGTATTTAGGGTGGGAGAAAAGTTGTTGGGGGTCTCAGAGCTTACAGATTAGGCTTGTTTTGCCAGTGAGGAGCACAACACAGGGTTTTACACACCAGGCCGGCCACACTAATCTTGAGAATGAGCTTAATGTTAGCCACTGGTGATGGCAAAGCTGACAAACAACAAGACTAAAGAATTTTTCTGTGGACAGTATTTAGTCGGTTTAGAAGATCTAGAGATTATTTAGATCCCCAAAATCAAGCCAGTGTACATTATTCACAACTAAGTCAGCACCAAATGACATTTTATTCCCAAATACTTCCCCATGATTAAATGTAACCCGGATGTGTCAGGCAGTCACTGAAAACAGTTTATGGTTGATGAATATTGGAATTAAAACAACAAAGGAACTCTCTGGTAAACCAGCCTTTGAGAATGAATACAAATGTATAAAATATTCACAGATTCGAGGCAAACAGAAAGAGACTGTTCACCTGGTAGAGTTGGAAAGCAGCTCAGTGTCTTTGCTCCAGGAGAAGGCGGGCTTTGGGGCCGCTCTGGGTCGACACTCAATCACCACCCGGCCATTTTTGGCTGCCAGCACTCTTTTCACTGGGTTGTGTTCAAATGTGGGAGCACAGTCTGAGGAGTGACAGTGTCGGTTATTCATCTCAAACATGGTAGAGCACAGATTAAACACGGGAACGCACGCTCTCATGACACTACCCTAAAACATTCAGTGGAGTGAGTTAACATATTGTACAGACGTTTTCAGTATTTGTTTTTCAGATATGTACAGTAAATGCTGATTTAAAAAAAATAAAAATATATATATATATATATATTTGGTTTTTTGTATAGTATATATATATATATATATATTCTGGCTAAGCACAGTCACCATGTCATAATAAGCATCTATTAGTTAGCGTGAAACGTGACACAGCCGTGGGTGTTGTGATAGTTGTTTGACTCACCAAAGACACGCAACTCTGCGTTGGCATAAATGACTCCGTGACGATTTTCTGCTATGCACTGGTACATCCCTGAATCATCAAATGTCAAGCTGCTGAATCTCATCTCTTTCCTGTCAACCTGTGGAGTGCAAAGTAAAACAAAATAAAGCATCTTTTCCCATAATGTTTGAGTTCTGTTACAAAGCAAATGGCCATAATTAAAGTGATGATGGCTGACATGATGGCTACTGCAGTTCATCTGCCTGGCAGAGGATTTCATTAATGCATAATGATACATCCAGCAACCTCCCCCACGTTTCTGTCACTGGCTGCTCTCTAGAGCATTTTCGAGCCTGATGACAGTTGCTTCTATGGAGCATTACACAACACATGCTGGCACCTGCTCAAAAACAAAAGGTGCTTTTTATTGAACTCTCCTGACACCATGTCTACCCACAGTGCCAGCTTCCTGTCTCTGCTGTGCTCCTGTAACAACCCTTGGCTGCATACCGAACAGAGACGAGATCTAGACAGCCACCGAGAGGGCTCTGAGCATTTTAGAGTCATAGCTCATTTGCATTCACAGTTACAAGACAATAACAATCTATGAGTCTGAATAATACCGGTTCTCCGTTTTTCAGCCAGCGGATGTGTGGATTAGGCTTGCCACTGGCTTTGCAGGACATGGTGTAGTCGCTCCTGAGGTCTATTTCAGTGCTACGGATGTGCTCCACCCACTCTGGAAAAGCTGCAAGTGAGAACATTTAGATAAGGGGTTTGAGAAAAATCTTAAAATTTACCCTGTCTGGTGATAGTGCTAATAATAGCAGTGCTGACGAGTTTATCCCATAAAGCACACCTAGGAGAGATTTAATACAACTGATAAAGACTTTGGAAAACTACAGTATAAGTTAAGACAAGAAAATTTCAAATTACCTTCCACAGACACGCGAGCGGTGTGGTAGTCCTTTCCTTTCGAGTTTATCGCCTCACACTTATAGGTGCCACCATCTTCAAATTGCACGTTGTACAGATGCAGTTGAGTCCCCGTCATACGCACCTCGTGGTTTGACGGCAGATGTCCGTCTATCTTCTTCCAGCGGATCTCAGGGACAGGACTGAAAAGGGCACACAGGGGAAAATAATGCACGAGCAGGCATAAGTTGTAACGCTTGTTGCATGCTCCACTATACTTATCATTCTGAAACATGGGTTGTAAATCATGTGACTTCATGAGCATTTGTCAGCAGCTGTAGAACTTTGAGAGCTCACAGAATGATATGTTTGGATCTGATTTCATTGTAAACGGAGCAGAACAGCCTCTGAAACTGAGTTCATATTCACTTAAACTTTCCTCTAAGAGTCGTTTTTATTGCGGATTACCTCTACATAGCTGGCTAGTGTGAAATTCTACAATCTAGCATTTTTTTGTTTACCCATATTCTCTCTTACTTACTTCCCCAAAGCAAAGCACTCCAGGGTGACATTCTGCCCCACCAAAGCAGTGGTGTCAGGGAACTTGACTCTTAGGTCAGCCGGGTATTTCCTGATAGGACCTGAGTGGAAGAGCAACAAGTTATGATGTGTTCTGATTCTTAACCCAGTTTATAGATGCTAACAAAACAAATACTTTAAAATAATTTTGTGTTTGTTCTCAAGGTTTTCTTTGAAAATCTCACACCAGATTCACCATAATGCGTATATATGGAACTCTTATATCCCATACTGTGTGTGTGATTAGGTTATTTGTTTCCGTGAATGTAATTTTGTCATTTTTTTTAATCTTACAAAGAAGTATTAATCTGTACCTACTCGGTATCCTTACTTGTAATTTGCAGTTTAAAAACTCTGGTCCAGGACTAGATCCAGGGCCCTGGATTTCTGAATGTCTCATCCACTCTGCTGTTTCTTTATCAACTGAGTTACTTTAAGTTTAACCACTGTTCTATAGCAATCAGTAATCAGGTGGTTAAAACACAAGATATAAGCAACAACAATGCCGTTGCTGATGAACACACATGGGACACAGTGAAATCATATACTCAGAGCATTAAAGTGAAAGAAATGCCTATAGAATGTAATAAAAGCTTTATTTAGAGCCCTAAGCATGACTCATGTTTACATGCTTAAACACATTAACAGAATGTATAAAATTCTGTATACACATTTATAAAACCTGGACAAATACACACACACACACACACACACACACACACACACACACACACACACACATAAAAATTAGATAGAGGTACATAATGTAACATCATACCCAGAGGACACGGCATAATACATGTATGCCTGAGAGAGCCCAAACAACTGCTCAGCTCTGTCCCCGGCCCCTTTGATGGAACAAATCCTTCTAGCTTGTGTTCTACTATTCAACACATGCTTGCCACAAGTAAAACTAGCTCAGAGTTTGACAGCGATGAAAGTAAACGTCTAATGGATTCTTGGAAACCCCTTAAGGAAAAATGTTAACATTGCTTAGTTTGGTTTTTGAACCCATTACTTCAAGCTGTTCAGAAACATACGGCCTAAATAAATAAGAGCAAATACATCTCTTTAGTTTCTGTCCTTCGTTTTGGCACAGTTTATGTTTCCTCTTGTCCTCTGTAGCCAGCTGGCTCTGTCTCAAAACAAGCATCATGTGTCTGTCTACTACTGAGTTCATTTAGTTCTGTAAATTTAATTTAAAAAGTCAATACCAGGGACATGACCTTAATGCATTTAGAGCAAGCAACGCTGTCATTAAACACAGTGCTACAGTAGGGACAGGAGGAAAGAATTGCAGCCGATGCAGCATTTTAGTCACTTCCTGTCTTCAAGCATCTCTTAACACTTGAGGTCCTGCCCTATAATCACACCTCACTGGCAAAAGAATGTGAGAATTAATACAGGAAACCACATCTGAGGAAGTGTGGCATTTATAGTAGACACATATTTAATCCCTGTTGAATCCCTCCGTTTTACTGACATAATTGCTGTGCATTGCAAGCATAAATTGGTATTAAACACAGTATTTTACGCTTGAATTCTTGGAACCTTTTTTATAATTTTGTATTCCATTTTCTATTTGTGCTTTCTGTTAAGCTGCAGAACCCAAAAGTCTGTTACTACTACTTTAGCAACAATCAGAGTCAAAAGCAACAACAAATAGACAACAAGAAGTAGAAACCGGGGTACTAACGTTCAGTCTGAGGCTCGAGGGGGATGTAGTTGGAGAAGACACTCTTGGAAATAGACGGGCTTGAGGCGATGCAGGAGTAATTTCCTCTGTCCGAGGAGTCCACCTTAGAGATATAGAGGTTGCCTGTTATCTGGGAGACAAAACGTCGCTTGTCCGGTATGATGAAGGTCGGGAATTCATTGAGGATCCAGCGGAATGACAGCTCGGCTGAACAGAAAGAGGAACAGCAAAAGGCACCTGTCAGTCAAGAGTCTGGGCTTACCCACTGCTTTTGAAACAGTGAAGGAGGCTGGATGTGAAGCAAGGGCACTCTGAATGATCTGGTAAGCTTGTGAAGACAACAATCTCTTTATCTTAATAGCTAAGAAGCTAACCATGTCCTTAACAACAGTGTACAAAATATCTGATTAATTCATTTCAGTTCACCAAGTTCATGAAAACAGCAGTGAGGATATGTGCATGAATGGTCACAATTATTTAACATGACAGAGTCGCTGTGTCAAGGACCAGAGTAAAACTTAAAGCAATGCAAGCAAGTCCATACGACTTGTCTTGGTCCCAGAGTTTTGTGGGTTCAGATTTCTTTCGGGTTTTTGTGAAGGGATTATGTTCTAGTCTATATTGTTTACGGTCTTCTGTAATTAACTAGATGTTAATGCTGCAAAATATTAGGGCTCATTCTTTTTAGGAACATCCAGCAACAGCAGGCTAAGGCTTCACATGTTGTACCTGGATAATGCGGTGGGGGAGCGCAGAGCAACACGGCCCCCTGTCCCTCTTTGACATACACTGACGACCTCTCCTCCGATGAGAAAAGATCGAGATCTGAGAAGGGGAGAGAAAATAATCACATCCCGTCATCACATGTTTTAAAGATCTCTGCAAAACGACACTTACGGTGTAAGTTTTGTATAAAGATCAACGATTCTTTTGGAAATGAGTTGTGATCTCTGAGCGCATTAGCATTTCACAAATTATATTTGTCATACTGAATTTGATTTGTCCCAGTTGTCCTTGTCATTTCAGTTTGCATAATATTCATGAAAGTACAGCAAAGCAGCGCTGTTAAAAATAGGAGATGCTTTACACATCAGACTGTAAATGGAAAGCTTACATCCAAACTGGACAGAGGCCTCTCTGCTTACGACCGTGCCATATGTGTTGGTAGCCAAACAGGAGTATTGACCCACATGTTCAGTCTTATCAGGCTTGCTGATGACCAAGTTTCCTCCTACTAAACTGTAGTGACTACCCCCTGCATCCAAGTCAATTTCCATGCCGTCCAGCTTCCACCTGCAACACAAACGATCAGGGTTAGCACAGCCGCCCTGTTTGAAAGGAGTCAGAGTCGCGTTCTTTTTCTTGTTTTTTCTAGTTGATTTTACATCGAGTAACACGAGCAGATAACTTATCTGAAGCACTGACATACATTACAAAGTCTGACAAGTGACTGCACTAAAGCTGATCTTTTACCGTAAGTTTACCAGATTTCATAAACTGAGGGCTTCTCTATTAAAAAATGACAAATTTTAATGCTTTGAAAGGCAGAACAGAGTGTACTATAAATGAACCCTCTTAAACACTCAATGCCAGCTGCGGTCAAAGCTAATTCCTTCCCCTCTGACATCTAATTCCGGGCTCCTTGACAGTGAAACCGATTTAAGGGATGCAGAGCAATCTAATTTACATGTATTTGCGACTAAATTGAAACAGATGATCTAAAACACTTTAAATTTTGAGTCCAAAAAAATTAAATGAAAAAAAAAAAAAAGAGTTATTTTTGCTAAATCTGCTTCAGAATTTTATTTGTTATTAGGATTTTCCTCTGTGTCTCCTTCTTGGAGTTTACCTGATTATAACCACAAAGAGAAAATATAAATATGTGCTGCAAATAAAATAAATAGTGCCACACACAACACACTTGGAGTTCCATCACCATTAAGGTAACATCTTTGTGAGCACGCAGTTTGACAGCAGGTCCGAAAACAGTCTGAGGGATTGTGAGAGGTGAGAGGCACATAACATGCACAGCGTGTAGTGTATATGCGGAGCATATGTTACTTGTATGTGGCAGGTGGATTGGCTCTAGCCCGGCAGTTCATGGTAATTTTGGCCTCGGGTGACTCCTCAGGGTAGATGGTATCCACCGGCTGCTCCTCAAACACTGGTCCGTAACCTGTGACTTCATCTGCAGGCAACAAACAAACAAGACCAAGGGTTAATAACTAAGAGCAGTCTTACAGAGAAGTGAAATCAAGTTTCAAGAGCATCACATTTGTCAGCTGTGGGGCAGTTTAATCAAAAACAAGAGAACTGGGTTCAGAAATAACACAAGAAAACATACAAATAAACAACAACAACAAAAACAACATGCTGACTAGATTGTGAGATTGCCTCTGTGAGGACCTGCCATTTAATATGTCAGCCTGATTTGCGTTTTTCACAGACATGCACACCTCTAGCTTAGACGCCGGGTTTAGATAAATCCCAGTTGTAGCTGTAACTAATCTAATTCTTGAGTCCGCACAAACTCTCTTTCAGGCGTCGACACAGGGTAATAAGCCTCTGCTTTATTCCAAACCACAAACTCACACTAATTACGGCAGAGATGTGCTCAGTCAGGTGCCAAACCAGAGTGACGTATTTATCAGTTGCCAGTGGATATGTTATTGTTCCACACTAATACAAATCCTCCAAGTGGAAATGCCAACTTTACTTAGCATAATCCAAACCTGCTTCATACCGCATGCGTCATCCTCGGCGCTGCGGAGAAGCGCAGCACAGGAAATTTCAGATTCAGCGCTCTCCTCGATGAAAACGCGTTTCTTGGTTCAAGCTTCCTTTTAAAGCATCGTCAGGCACACGTAATTAGCCCCAATTACTCATTAAAACAGACAGACATCACGAGCAAAGGCATGAATAAGACATAAACACAATGCCAGGCTATGAATAAGCAATGAGGCGAAATGTTCCCAAATGCTGATTATTCTCTCAGATCAAGAGCGTGTGTAGGTGACTGCGGCAATACAAATGTGCGGGCGCGCACATGTGTGTTATTCCCTCGCGTCTCTGAGTTCTAAGAGAGCACAGCTGACACCTCAATGGGGAGAGGCCGGCTCTTTCAGACGGCGATATCCTGCGCCTCTTCGATCCAGGGCAGTACTTACAGATTCGCTCACTCTGAAAATGTCACATCGACAGACTCTGCGACCTTTAGAAACCCAAACAAAGGACCATTATATTTATAGGATCCTTCTATCCGTAATTTACATCACAAAAGCAGTCGGGTATATTTGTGTAGCGTGACAACAAAATAGAACGAGAGCTGTACACATTCCAGCAGTCAAATATGTGATTGCTGGCTATTTTCAAGGAATATCCAAAACGGATCATGCAGTTTAACCAGTAAATTAGATGCATATTCTTCTGCCTCGACTGTCACGAACAGAAAAAAAGCAGGAAGGCAGAATTATAACCACATTTGCAAGTTAGCTATACCCTCCGCAGCCAACCAGAAGGCAACAATTAAGACATTAGGAGACAGGATCATCTCCCACTCACACTATAGCAGCCAACCATGTGCAAGTACTTGACATTGATGTAAATCCCAAGGACTCTGAATTACCACTGAGAGAGAAATTACACATATAATAAATGGGCCATTGTGGGGCTGATGGAAGGCAAATTAAGTGAGGATCTATGTTCTGGGAACAAGAGAGGTGAAAAAAGAAATGAAAGAAACAGAAAACATGAAAGAAACATAAGATTCAGTAGAGTAAAGGGAATCTACTGACCCTTTTCTACTGCTAGGCTTAGGCTGTGCTGCGTCGGTGTCATGAAAAAATACTGCAAATGCGAGACTGTGGAGGTTGGAAGGGAGTCACTGAGGCTGCACTGCAGTGCTGAAATAGCAGCTGAAGTGTAACTCAGACATGAGCACTGGTGCCGTTCCTATGCTTTTCCTGTAATGGGGGACGTGGCAGATGGTGGAAGGGGGCTGTTAAACAGGCCGCACAAGACCCACAGCCTGGAGACACACACGGGCCTCTTACATTCTCCCTGCCTCGTTTCATTTTCTCTGTCTCAAGCTCTCCCTGGATTGCCTCTGTCCCTCCACCACCTTTCCAATCTAAATCCTGCTGTCACGGTTTGCTCCCCTTTTCTTTGATTTACTTCCACAACTACTTGGGTCTCTGAGCTTTCTGGTTGTTAAGGTTGCTTTATTCAGTACATGTTCTGTTTTGGTTTTTTTCTTAGTGACATGTCTTGACAGTTTTATATAACCCAAATATGCACCATTTGCACAAAATCTAAGGATTTCTAGAGGATGAAGCACACTGACACCATTATCACAGGTGGGATTTGTGGCTCTGAATCAAATACGGGATGTACTGCTATTAAAATGTGTCTTGCCAATTATAATGCATCATAATAACTTTAATAATCAATTCATTTTTTCTAAAGTGCTGTATGTTCATCTTAATACTTTTGTGTTCACTGTTGTGCAAAAAAAAGGTCTTTTCTCAGCTCCCCACCTAAACTCTTTGCGCCCTCATTTCAAAGGAGTCTAATATGCGAAGTTCAAAACAAAACACAATACGATACTGTCACTAGTCACTCCATTTCATTCTTCTCTTTCCTAATCTGTATCTCTCACAGGTTCTCTTCTTTCCCTGCATAAAACCCTTTCTGTTCTCGTTTTGGCACTACTTCGCCTTGGATGTACTGAGCCTTCCCGTTTAGCTGGCAAGTAATTATTTACCCAGTTGTCAACTGAGTGCTCCCACCTCCTACTTACACACAAAAACACACAAAGAAAGAAAGAAACATGGACAATAAGTCTCAAGAAAAGGCCACATCTGTTCAAAAGGAGAAGAAGCACACACACAGTCAGGAACGCTCTGTCTCCTGAGCCTGCTGGAAGTGATCTTCCACTGGACCTGCTTCATTATCAGACACAGACAGTCTGATTCAGCCGAACAGCAGGTAAGCTTAGACTCTCATTTGAATTTGAAAAACCAAAGCTTGTTATTTCAGGAGGCTGTTATCTTTCATAGCAATGGTTTCTAATGAGACATCAATTATTCATTATGGTTTTAGGTATAATCTCAGTTGAATCACAATTACTTGCTGGCTAGAAATATTATAAAACATATATTCAAAATCTGTTTGTTTTTTCACTTTTAAGTGCCTTTATTTTATTTGCAGCCATTTCTCACATTGCCATTCTGCAAAAAACAATGTTCTGAAGCAGTTTTCCTGTCGTATCCCAGTAATCACATAATTAGTCCAAATCCCCGAAGATGGTAATTCTCTAATGAATTTAACTTTGATCACAACCGTGCTTTACAGCAACATCTGTAGTATGGCTTGTTTGCATGACCAAGTGAGTGTCCAAGTGGGACAGATAACATATTGTATCCTTCTGGCACTAAAAGCACAATGCAATAAAATAATTGCCCACAAACCCCCGAGCCACATCATGAGCGAGGGTGGTAAACCAAACTCTCCCTGGAGTGAAAAACCTACTTTTTAAAATCGTATGTTTTTAAAAAAAAACTTGCCTCACTGCAGGCCAAAGTACTCACAGAGGTTTGGCCCAGGGTACGGCCAGGGTCAGTCATGCAGGGTATGTTTAATTTGTTACCAGCTGTGCTGTTACAACTGCACTCGAAAGAATATATTGTTTGATAGAGCAGAACTATCGAAGATAATATACATCTTTGAACTTGAGTCCAAAGATTTTCACTTTTATACGCATTGATGTGTAATGCTCGATGACTGGAACCTCCGTATTAGTCTGCAGCTGTAAAAGTTTGCTCTGTATGTGTGTGTCCAGCTGAGAAGTGATTTAAAAAGGCAGCATTAAGATTTTAACACTTTTACAGCCATCGTTCAGCCCGACAAGGGGTGAGCACTTGGTACTAAAGAGGCAGGCATTAGGTGAGCTCTACTTTAGCTTTAACAGCAGGATGATGGGGATAAACACTGCTACGAGCTGAATAATAAGCAGTTCAGTTATATGAAAAAAAAACCTGCTTCTGCAGCGTGTCCCAGCTGGAAGGCTGTCTACACGATGTTCTGACCTTTAAGAAACTTGCTATCGACACCGATGACTACACCTTCATCCTTATCCAGGTTTGACAAAGAGTTCAAAATCACCAAGCCTAAGCAGCAGTTTCTCACATTTCTTTCAGTGCCGAGTGACCTTAAAAACAACTGATGTGGGCATCAAAAAACAGCCAGCAGAGCCCAAACTACATCATGTTCTGTTATTTCTGTAAACATGAAGAAATAATGTCAGCTTGTTCAGGAGGTGATACTCCACAAGGACACATAAGAAAAAAAAGGTCAATACTTCAAGAAAAGGGGAAAGACAATCAATGGCAAAGCATCAAGAACAAGAACAAAAAGTGACCAACAGAAAAACAAGATGCTCACTGGAGCCATCAACAATTCAACCTGCGAACAGCATCACATGTTTCTAAGCAACAAATCAGCAAGCCTTCCTTCTACCAATTAATCCCTTGCCGACAGCCTGCTTCACCTTTATTTTTCTCCTAGAGACAAGCACACTGGGCGAATAGTAAGTCAAAAAACAGAAATTACAGCCTCTCCTACCTTAGAGACCAAATAATCAAAACTATCAGTAAGTATAAAGTATAATGGTTCGTAAACTAGCTATATAAATATGTAGGCTGTCTCAATCAATTATGTAAATGTAAATATGACTTTTTTTTTACATTTACAGTGTGTGTGTGTGTGTGTGTATGTGTGCGTCTACATATATGAAGACGAAATGCACATTATTTCCCTTCTTTGTCTCATCTATCACCCCCAAATAGCACCACGGTGAAGCCTGACAGCTCAAATACAGTTCCTAGCTCTAAATACCAGCCTAGGTTCATATGCATAACATCTTGGATCCAAACCATCTCTATTAGAATTAATGTACATCTGAAAGAAGAAGAAATGCAGAAATAGAAACAGTGGAAAAAACATTATGTCTGGGTTTTTTCATTAACCCTATCCCACTGTGGACGAGAAAGGGAGCCATCTGTCACTGCTTGAATGGGAATCCTGAAAGCGAAATTCTCTGGTAGTTTGACCACTTCAGTTGGCAGGGGTTGGACAAAAAACAGTGAAAGCCCATTTGTAGCACACTTACTTCTTCTCTTGGCTTTTAAGAGTATCTGCAATAATGAGTTGATCAACGTAACACAAAAGCTTGAGAACTGTTTACTGTAATTAAGGAGAACAATGAAAAGAAGTTGTATTTATATTATAAATAAAGCTATGCTTTATAATAGTTACACTGTATTGTTTTTATGCTGAACCCTTAAAGGCAGTTGTATTTTATGTGAAAAGTGTCTGCTCACCAGAAGAATTTTTAAAATAACGTGTCCTCGTGAACTATGTCAGCTGCATCTGCAGCTGTGTAAAATTTGGTGAAGCAGAGGTCGGCATCCTGACGTCTTGCAGGAATAAACACATTAAAGAACCAAAGTGTTTTTATTTCTGTAGGAAGGAACAGCAAATAGAAAACTTGGCAAATGCCAGTAAAGAGTTAGAGCTATTTTCTTTTAATGCAAAAAGAAATCAAAACCCTTCTCAAAAAGTCTAGTAACATAGCCTTGACTAAAAACAGAGGCTGTCAAGAAGGCCACAACTCCATTGACCTGCCAGAGCAGACAGTCTCTGGTTTAGAAAATATAAATCAGATGGAAACGAGCCTTTGAATTTTGGTACATTCCTGCTTTTGATAACCCGTCTCCATTTACTAGAATGCTCAAAAAGATTCAAAGGCACATTGGCAAAAGAAATATGTTTATGGCCAAGTGTCAAAAGATATTCAGAAAACATAACACATGACACATAAGCTTGTGGCCTTTTCTGTGACCTCAAAACTTGATCTCTGACATTTATGAATGTTTTTGTTAAAGGGAATCCCAGCACAATATAGGCTGGTAATTATATTTGACATATAATTACACTTACCTCCATAAAAGTCAGGTACCTCCCCAATGACAGACGCACCTGGAACATTTAACAAAGAATGTCAAGTCAAGCCAGCGTACAATCTCGGCTCTGTAAATATGAAATACAAAGTACAACCGAATGGAAGAAAGCAGTCCTACCAACCAGATACTAAAACATTTATCGTAAGTGTTCAACACAGTTCTGTATTTAGACTTCATTTATACTTTTTGTGTCAGTGTAAGTCTTATTATGGGCCAACTGAACCAGAGAATCACAGACACGCACACACTCACTGCCTTTACTTCTGCTGTAGGCTAGTGTGTACTTGACTTTTGCCCAACTGTCATGGCAGTAATGTCACATTAATCTTTGTTGGGGCTAAACTAAAATGTCAAGCCAATGTTCTCTACCCACAATAAAGACCAGAGACTTCTGGTTGGCTGTTGTCTGCTTAGATGAAGCAGCCATACTATACCTGGATTTGAACTTTAGTTAATCATGTACGATGCATGCAGCTGGTACAAAATACAGCTAATGGCGTCAAAACAAAAACAAAAAGACAAGATAATACCCCTGTTTTAGACTCTCATCACTGGCTTTATAAATGACTTCAAGATTTTACTGATCACACTGAAATGCTTCAGGGTTTACAGTAATTCTCTGCTACATTGCTGCTCTCCTATGAGCCAGGGTATATGATGAATATAAAAATCCAAAGAATTTTAATGTATGTTATCTATATAGGGCTGTGCGATATGACCAAAATCTCATATCCCGATATAAGACATCTATCGTCCGATAACTATATAAATCACAAAACTTTAACATTTTCTGTAAATTCTGTGAATCTCGGGCAGCTCGACTTGCTCAACTTCGACTTGTTTCCAGCTGGGCGTTGTGTACCTGGAGTCGAGTGTTTTAACTGATGCATGAAACGATATATTTTTAGACATAAGTTGTAAAGGCCGCTGTTTTCTTTGTGAGTATTTATTACACGACGTGCTGTGGGGAAAAGCCTGTTCTAACGTTTGAGTCTAAGGTTTATTTTTTTAGCACCTGATGGCTATTTTTTGCTTCTCATCCGTAGATACTCTGCATACTCTTTCACGTGATTCAGTTTATTTTGAAAAGTCTCAACAGGATCTTGCGCTTTATTGTGAAAGGTTTGTGGAAAATAAACAAGCAGACCCGCAGTGGTTTTACCGTCTTTGTTGCTAACGACAACGCATAAAAACAGGCGCTTGTCCGTCCGTAGTGTGGTTATATTAAATATAAGAGAAAGAGAGAACTTTAGGAAATTAATATAGCCACTACAGTGACCATCAAAATGATGAAAAAAATATTGCCGTAAACGTTTATTTTGCGACACCACGGAACAAACGATAGCGTAAAATTAAACGATAGACATTTTTATATCTTCATCCGATATATATCGTTATATCGAACAGCCCTATATCCATATGTGAAGTTGTTTTTTTTTTAAAGCAAATAGACGTCAATAATAGGGGTGCAACAATACTTGTATCAATATTGAACCGTTCGATACACTGCTTTTGGTTCAGTACGCATATGTATCGAACAATACAAATTTTTTTATTTATTTTATCAACTTTTCTTCTGACGATTCTGTCTGTGTTAAGCGTTCAGTGGTTCTGCGTTTGACTACTCCGCCTAGGCTGCACTGTTGAGTGCAGATCCACTGAGCACAGCGCAAGCTAGCAAGACAGAAGCTAAGCTTGTTGCAACATGGCAACTGCCTCAACACTACCCGAAATTGAACCTCCCCCACCCTCATTCAGATCTGGCGTTTGGAACTATCTTGGTTTTCAAGTGAAGCATGACCCTGAAGGTAAGCGCGTCATGGACAAAAGTAAAACAGTATGTCGGATGTGCCACGCAATGCTCAATTACATGGGTGGGAACTACTGCGTTAGCGCACTTAGCTTGTTAACGTGTTGATGCTGTCCAGCCCCAAGCGCGGGGCTTGTTGTTGCAGCAACATTAAATTTAAAAACTGTACTTTTGAGTTAAAATATATATTTATAATTTTAATAAATGACAAATTGGCATGTTCATGCCAAATTAAAAAGGCATGAACATTTTTTTGTATCGAAAAAATATCGAACCGTGACACCAAAGTATCGAACCGAACCGAACCATGAATTTTGTGTATCGTTGCACCCCCAGTTTTAATAAGCGCTGCATGTGTGATAATGTTGGTGCAACATTCCATTCAGATTGACTCACATGTTAAGGAGGAGATAGGACACATGCACATACGCTACGATCATCATAGTAAAATGATTTTGAGAAAGATGTGTAGAGCCCAGAGAGTCACAGTCCACATGCTCTGATTCTTTAGCTCATGTGAAATCAAATTTCAAACAAGCGAGAACTGCCTGTGGTATAGGGACACAGAGACAAAGAGAAGGTTGTTTCCTTTTTAGACAGGTCATTTTCAGGCCTGCTGTTTTCTGTCTACTTTGCTTTCTTTCCAACACAGCAGATTGCACAGCCACATGCTGCCCTCAGAGGCACACGACTGCCAGCTTTGGCCTATCAGATATAGCCTACGTATCTTTTTTTATCATCTTGTTGCCATTCTTTGAATTTATGCTACGCTGTAACTACTTAAACCTGTTAAGATTTCTCTGCTGCATTACAACAAAATCCATCTTAACTGGATTGATTAAAATTACATTTTTATAAAAAAAATTTCTTGAAGCACACATGACTGCCAGCATCGTTAGTTTTCATAATGTCCTTTGGAGCTGGCATTTAGCAGCTCGTTCACACTTTGTCATTCTTGCTCTTCATTCATGGACACACTGACAATCCAGTTTTGACAAGTGTGCTACTATTCGTGCTGCCAGCCACCTGTATGATTTTTATCCTTTACGCTTTGTAGCTGGAACCGCTTGTCAAAGTGTGCATGAGACACTATTTACTGACAAACTGCTACTGCCAAAAGAATCCCCGACAACCAGGTTTTTACGCAGCAGTACTTGAAAGCTGAAGGGCATGTGAGTAAATGCAAAGCTAAATGGCAAAGTCCTTTTGAATGTTGCATTACTGTTTGAAAAGAAACTTGTCAGGGAGCAACTGCTCAGCTAAATGCAGCATATCACCAGTGTCAAGTATGATTTCTGTCATTCAAATTAACCTCAGATGTTGTTTGTCTAACTATTTTCTTTGAGTTTAATGTGCTTCATACCCGAACAGCTGCATGAAAGGACCAGGAGATGGAGCAGCAGGGTGAGGTGCAACATGATGTTGAATTGAGGACCACCTGGTGGGGTTAGAGCCAGAAGCTCAGTTGATGGAACATTAGCAGGACTGCTTGTTTTTCCTAAACGAGATAAAGAACAAAAGGAAAAAAAGCAGAAAATTTGACAGTTAGAAACATCAATTTTGTAGCCAGTACAAAGTTCACAGATAGATTATAAAAACAACCCCTGGCTTAATTACTATGGCAAAATAATGACTAATAAAACGTAATCTGCTAAAGACGGTCAAGATAATGAGACAGGAAAACAAATATAACTAAGAACAAGGCCAAGAAGAGAGTCAGCTATGTAAATAAGGAACTAACTGAGAGGATGACAAATGAACACAGAAGTAACCATACAGTATAAAAAAATCAGTGGGAAAACTATCACAAATCACAGAGTATCTACAACTCAAACACAATAAGAGCTAAAAGTCTCAAAATGCAAGAGACAAAAGTTTAAAACCATAAATGAATAAACAAAAATAAACTAAGAAAATAGATCCATATGAGAAAACACCTGAAGATCTGAATAAAAAACACTAAAACATGACATAGGAGGTGATAGGGGAGGATAAATGACACAGAACGAAAGGGGAAAAAGAATAACTAGGCATAAAAAATAAGAACATTTCTGTTTGGTCAATAATTTCTTTGTGATAACAAAGCTTCTTGGCAATCAATGTTGTACAGTTGGAAAGCCTTTTCATTTCAACAGGCACTGGAAAGAAATGTAAAAGTGTTTAAAGACAAGAAACAGGAGATTATTAAAAACAGACAACTCCACTACAAGCTCTACAACATTGAAGAAATGCACAAAGAGCTGCAATTCAAGATTCAAGACACGGAGCAAATAATGAAGGCTTGCAAATAATACTTGACGAAGCACTGCACAGCGCACAGAAATGCAGAGCAAGCTCCAAGACGTGGATAAAAAGCATCAAGCGCTGCAAGTAATGTTTGATGACACGCTGGCAAGGAATCCCAAAATGCTTAAAGAGAAAGAGCAACAGGAAGAAATGCAGAGGGCGATCCAACTTATTCTCCAATACTTGGAGAACAAAAAGACTTTTTTATAATGAAGTCATGGAAAAAAACCATGGAGCCCAGGAAAATAAAAGGAAAGAAGAAAAGGAGGAACTGGGAAAATATGCAGAGATGCAGTGTAGGATCCAAGAAATTGTGGGGAAAAAACACAACAGCTCCAAGTACTCTAGCTTAAAGTACAGGAACGATTCAAGAAATGTAGAAGAGAAATCAGGAGTTACAACACAGCACAGTATAACAGAAGAAGACACACAAGCATGAGGCAAAGAAAATTCAGGAGGAGAAATACAAAGAACTGAAACAAAGCCAGATTTGAAGAACTGGACAAAAGGTTCAAGAAATTCAAGGAGCTGAACACAGAAACAATCGTTTAAGTAAAAAAAAAAGCAAAAAAAACCCCTGACAGCTCCAGGAACAGTTTCTGAAAAAGAAGAAAAAAGTGCTTCAGGTTTTTCCAGAAGAAGACCTCTGCTGCTTCATCACATAATCATGAACAAAAGCTGCCTTCTCTTCCTCCACCTTTTTCCCCATCTCCTTTTTTCACCCCTCCTCTCTCCCTCCATTACCCTCTCTGCCTTTCTCACCTACCTCCACAACCCTCTCCCTCCCTTCTTCACCCTTTTCCCTCTCTCCCCCTCAACCCCCAACCGGTTGTGATAGATGGCCTGGTACTGATGGAGGTTTCTTTCCTCCTCACCATTGCCCATCACCTAGTGCATGCTCATAACGGATTTCTGGGGTTTTCATTCCTCTGTCTCTTTCCTCCTTTCTATCCCTTTCTTTTTACCTATTTTTCCCTTATACTTTTCCTTTACACCACACTTTTTTCCTCTTTTCTTTTCCACTATCACTCCCAACCTGTTTCTTCACTCCTGAGAACACAGGGTAAGGTAACAGGGGGATAATAAACACAATCAATCATAAAAACATCATACTCTAGAAGTATCTGTCATGGTTTCCTGATCCTCCTGGTTTGACTCATCCTTTTCTCTCTATCACTCTCTATGCTCTCTCTCTCCCTATCCTCTGAGTCTGTGTGTGTGTTTATTATTTTTCATTTTTATTATTCAAAGTGTAGTCTTCTTATCACAGCATTACAGCGTCTCTAACGTGGAAACAGAATCACGATCAACTTGTGTCACAGCACATAACAAGTTTAACCAGCCATTTGTCGCCACTACGTGGACCATGACAGTGAAAATTCATCTTCACCACGTCTCTGATTCCCGTCAGCCTCAAAGGCGTCGGATCCTTGAAAGGCTGACACCTGATGATTGGCATTTGGACAATTTCCTGAAGAAACCCTGAGCGCTGGTTAAGCTGAGCAGGCGTCTCGTCTCTTACTCACTACCCCTAAAATCTTAACGCCACGCCACCAGCTCTCAGCCTTATTCCCAGTAACACAATATGAAAAGCAACAGCTGTGTGTTTGTGTGTGTGTGAGGGAACACAAAGAGAGCTTTGACAGAGATAAGAAGCGGAGGAGAGATCACATAAAGGTGGAAAATATTTGCCGTGAAATTGTTAATTCAGTATCTTTATTTACTTAAGGGTGTAGAATCAGGTCACACTGGAAATGGTTCATGTGTTTAGAAGAAATTCAAATTGTACTGCCCACAAAACGAACCCACAGGGAAAGAAAAAAACATTTTTTACATCTTTTGACATTTTGAGAGCCGGCAGAGTAATAACACAGAGAAAATTCTCCAATTTACTCCACAGTTTTGTCTGTCAATCAACCCAAACCTGGAGGCCTCGTCTACACTCATATATTAATTTTCTGGTGTTACAGCACTGAGCATCAGCTCAATACCAGCAGACCTGTCTGAGGTCATTCTGGTTTGGCGAGTGTTGATTAGAGTATAATTGAACATGAGGCAGACACTATTGATTCTTTGTGAACAGCCTGAGGTGTCAGCTGGCAGAGACTCAGAGGTGTGACAGTAGGATTGAGATATCAGCACTCGCCAGACAAATGGAGTCTTATTACAGAAAAACGGATTATGACAGAAGAGAGTGCATGTAATATGGCAGCTTTGCATGACACAAACAAAGCTGGACTTACTGTATGACTAAACGTTTTAATACGCCGACGCATGGCGGGGACGCACACAAAAATGAGCCGCGCCATAAACAGGCAGACGCACTGTAAACCATACCATGTGCACGGTATGCTGGGACATGATGTCCGAGCTGCACAGCTCCTCGAAAGCCGCAGAGAAGGGATTTCATCTTTACGCTGGATTGTATCCTAGCAACACTTTTCAAAAGCACCAGTTTCTGTGCTGTGGGGGGTCTTTTGTGAACGGCAATCAAACAACGCAAACACTCATTTTAATCTAGAACAACACCGCTGTTGTGGAACGAAAACCTGGGGTGCTCTGCTCATCTATTGAAGACATTCATCTCTTAGTGTCAGGGAAAGGCCGAAAAACCCGCCGTTTACTAGAACTCAACCTCTCCTCTCTCCACTTTGCAGCTATACTGCTACTGTAGATAGCTGTAACTCATTAATCATAAATGTTCCTAATAGATGCTCTTAAGAGATTAGGGGATACCACGAAAAGCCTTCTTATAGCATTCAAGTACAAAGTGAAAGAAGAAGAAGAATCCCATCTACCTCATTAAGAAATGTTACTTGAGTAAAAAACTGTAAAAACACATAAGACTGGTTCAACATGGCAAAGCAGTAGACTCTGAAAAACAATATTCGGGCCTCCTTCTCTTTTATCTTATTTCAGCAGCCTGAATGCACTTGATGAGCGCTCCAATCCAATCATCACTGTAAATCACAGGACCCCGGACGTCTTCCCCATAAATCATACTTTGGACGTGGCCAGAGCTGCTAACTGTTACTGCTGCAACCAGTGTTGCTTTGCTTTATGAATTTCAAGCACATTCTCTCTCCTTGCTCCTCTTAGGATTCCCAACCTCATTCCACCAAAATCGAATTTTGTCAAGTTACAGTCTTAAGGGCAGATTCTGGGATTTTTTGCTCCAGTCCAATGGCCAATACTGTCTTTTGCTCTTTTTATCACAACCCCACAATTCCCTAAGGGTGCTACTGAAATGGAAGTCAGTGAAACCCCTCCTTTTCTGTGTTTAGCCTGATGTGAGTTGCATAATTGAGTAACTTTTTTTTCTCCTTTTTTTAATACTCAGGCAGCCACAGTGAAGTAGGGAGGAGAAATGGACATGGTTACTTTGTGCTCTACAAAGTAACCATTTGGTAGACTTCAAAAACAAGCTCAAATACCATCCACCACCACCCACCCCAGAATACCGCCTCAACCCCCCACCACTCCTTACACATACAATCATAATCACCACCACAATCAGTCATTAACATCAGATTTGCAGTAATCCTACAAGAGGAAGCTAAGACGAGGTTAACTCTGGATTGGTCTTAATCAGTTTGAGAGGGGAAAATGAGCACTGCTTAGACACAGCATCATCTCCTGCAGCATCCCAGTCATGCCTTATTTCACAAGAAAAAAAACATGTCCTAAATCTAGTAAAGACGAACAGACAAATAAGTGATTGATTGAGGATATAATAAAAAAAAAAAAACAGCTAAATAGAAGATAATTAAATTTATTAGTGCATGTCCTTCAATGTGAGACACTGCCTCTTGTCTGTTCAGTTTTTGGTCGTCCGTGTGCACCCAGAAAGCAGGTTTGTAGTAGGAGGTATGTAGGAGTCCATGCCCTGAACTTCCAAATATATTCTGTGGTTTTGGGCGCCAAGACACCAGCAGAAGTTTCTTAATCATCTGTCTTTAGGGGTGTTTCTTACTGAATGAGGACAACTATAGTTTTATTTCACTACCTAATGATCGTGATGTGCTGTAAATCAGTGTAAGAAATTTAAAACATGATTAGTTGCTTCATTGCCAAACGTAAGATGACAATATTTACGTAACTCTCTTCAGCTGCCACAGAAAATGAAAATTCACGCAGACAGCTTGGAGAACCTGCAAACTCCAGCCAGAAAAGGCCAAATGGTGGATTTAAACCCAGGGCCTTCTTGCTGTGAGGGTAATAAAATTTCCTGTCAGTCAGCTTTTTATTTATTCAAAATAAGATAAAAAAAAGAGAGAGAGTTAAGTCAGTTTTCCTTTTAGTTATTTCCTTTTACAGTTTTTCTCGATTGGTTTGGCTCATTTCTTGAAACCGAGATGACATTCTCAAAATAACATGGACAAATCTCCAAACCACCTTGCAATTGTTCACAACAGAATGTCATTTCTCATTGGTTTTATCAAATTGCAAATGCTTTAGTACATGTCTCAAGTGACTCTGTGCTTCTTTTCAAATGATTATGTACAAGTAGCTACAGTTAGCACAATGAGCCCACATTTAGCACATTTTCCAAATAAATAGATCTTGGCGATCTAAACTGATTAGTTGATTTTTCAGTGAAATGGTCACTCACTCCAAAACATATCAGCATGGTTTCATTGTGTAAGTCATCATATGCACAATTGTCTGTTCAACTGTCAAAATTAGTCAAAGATATAATACCATGAAAGAATATCTTGGAACATTTGATAAAGTTATGACAGTACTTGACAATCAATCAGGTGAAATTAGAACTAACGAAGGAGCAGTTTCCCACATCTCAGATGACCAATCAAACAGGTTGTTTAGATACCTGACAGGTGTTGTCTATGATTATGACTGCTGCCAAAAGTATATAGACAGAGCTTGGCCCGGGGCCAGTTTCATTTGCAGTGTGAACATGGAAGCACCTCGCCAAGTACAACAGCAACTTCCTGCTCGAGGAAGAGGAGGAAGAAGAAGAGGAAGAGGAGGAGTGAGAATGCGTGGAGGAATAGGGGGAAGAGGCCGAGGAGCACGGAGGCACCATGATGTCCCAGATGAAATCCGGGCCACCCTTATTGACCACGTTATAAACCATCGCCTCACAATGGCAGAGGCAGGTCGCCGAGTGCAGCCTAATGTGCCTCGGTCTACAGTCTCCTCCATCATCCAAACCTTTCGCAGGGAAAACAGGTACAGAACTATGCTATTGAACTATTCAGTGTTGGTGTGTGTGTAGGCCTAGAGTACTGTAATATCTTCATGTGATGTTATATGATACTATAAAAATGACAAAGAAAAAAATGGAGAAAATACTGTGAATAGTATTCCAGTCACTGTGCAGTGCATCACACTTTTAGTACCATAAAACAGCAGTACAATTACATTGGTAACTCATTTTGTAACAAATTTACAGTGTTGACCTTTGACTTGTATGTCTAGGATTGGACGACAGCCTCAAGTGGGTGGCAGAAGAAAACTTCTAAATGAACAACAAGAACGAGAAATATGCAACATGGTCATTGCAAATAATGCCATCACACTGAGACAGATTCGTAATGCAATCCTGCTAGACAATGTAATGTTCCAAAATATAAACTCTATCAGCATCTCCACAATAGACCGGGTATTGAAGAAACATCAGATGACCATGAAACAGATTTACAGGGTACCATTTGAGAGAAACTCTGACAGAGTGAAAGGGCTGCGGTACCAGTATGTGCATGTAAGTCAACTACTGGTTGTCTATCATTGTAACACTATTACAGTAAGACATGGTTACCACTGTTTTTTTGTTTTGCGTTATCCTTTTTACCTTCAGAATCCAGCTTTGTGTGACTAGAGCATTTTGCCTAGAAATTGTCTTCAGTTGTCCACTCCCTGTTTTTACAGTACTTTAGATCCTCCCTGCAGTATCTGTCTCTACTTGACTGATTAGATTTATTTCTATTCTATTGTAGAGAATAATGGCATTAGAAGGCAACGAAACCCCTCACATCCTAGTGTTCGTTGATGAAGCTGGCTTCAACCTGGCCAAAGGTCGAAGGCGTGGCCGTAACATCATTGGCCACCGAGCCACTGTGGATGTCCCAGGCCAGCGAGGAGCAAATATAACAATGTGTGCCGCCATATCAGAAAGAGGTGTGGCCACACACATTCCCAGTTTAGGGCCCTACAATACACAAAGCTCCTCAATTTTTTGGACCACCTTTATACTGATCTGATCCCAGAAAATGAGAGAGGTGAAGAAGGACCTCAGCTACCACATTATGTCATTGTGTGGGATAATGTGAACTTCCACCGCGGCCCACGCATCAGAACCTGGTTCACCACCCATCCCCGGATGCTGATGGAGTTTCTTCCACCTTACTCTCCTTTCCTAAATCCAATTGAGGAGTTTTTTTCAGCTTGGAGGTGGAGGGTGTATGAGCATCAGGCTCAAGACCAGAGGGCCCTGCTGCATGCAATGGATGCTGCATGTGAGGACATCACAGGGGATCAATGTAGGGGATGGTTGAGACATTCACGCCGTTTCTTCCCTCGCTGCATCGCAAGAGAAAATATCCGTTGCGATGTGGATGAGAATTTATGGCCTGACAGAGAGCAGCGCGTCGATGGCCAGGGGGATGAGGATGGTGGCCAGGAAGGAGAGGGTGACAATGGCGACCACTGAAAATATTACTGTACTATAGTTCTGAAACTTTATTTACAGTATGGTAGGCTAGAGTTTTTTTTGTTTTTTGTTTGTGTTTATAACTGTTCACATTTACAGAATCCTGTATATGTTTTCTTTTCACAGTATGTTCTCTAATGTTAACATTTCTTTGTACGAATAAAAATGTTTACAGTTTCCTTGAGTATGAGTGGTTTATTGGAGGCTGATTTTACTGTAACATCTTTTAGTTTTATTCATAGTGGTATTCTGTTGCTAGACCTGTGCCTCAGTGACAAAACGTCTAAGCATTTTGACTTGCAGTGCTTAAACAATGCCAAAGGTATAATGCATTTTGGGGGCATTGACTATTTATATGAGAAGGATATTTAGTTTTGACACATGGATAAACTCTTTTGGGAGAGATATGAGCTTTTGCAGGGGATCCATGGTGTTGTGCTAAACCATCCAGGTTATTTTGACAAAAGCACTAAATGAATGCACATGTGCCAAGGCAATTGAGAAGGATCTGTGCTATTTTGACTGTACTGACCTTTTATATGGGAAAGGAATCTGCTTTTGAAGCATGGACGAAGAGTTTGGGGAAAGATATTTGATTTTGCTAGTGAGCTATAATGTTGGGCAGAACTGTAAGACTGTTTGGCCAAATGACCTTATGGTTTTGAGATTGTCATCTCGGTTTCAAGAAATGAGCCAAACCAATCGAGAAAAACTGTAATTGCTTGGGAACTGCATTTGAACTGTGTGTGCCAGTGTTGGTGCAAATGGCAATGTCAGGCAATAATGTACCTTGATGCCAAGCACAAACGTTGAATGTTTAGATATAAGAAAAGAAGAATTTCAACAACTTTTGTTTTTTAATCATGTCACGTAATCTCAGACAGAATGCTCATAACTGTTTTCCCCACATCTGCTTTATATTAGGGGTTTAAAAATATCAGGATAGATAGATAGATAGATAGATAGATAGATAGATAGATAGATAGATAGATAGATAGATAGATAGATAGATAGATAGATAGATAGATAGATAGATAGATAGATAGATAGATAGATAGAGTAAAATGTCATCACAGAATAAAGTCATTAAAGGAGAGGAATTATGATGACATAGTGTGACATTGGGTCTGACATCATCTCTGAGAGGCAGCTGTGTCTTTGTCTGCTTTAAGGGGCACTGCTATTTAGTCTCTTTAGCTCAATTCATCCAGAGCCCATGGAGATGTGTTTTTTTCTATTTTAGTTTAATGAAGTCATGGAGTTAGGATCAGAGGTTTTATACATAAACATACAAAATTACATTTACTTTTACTGGTGGCCCACTTAAATAAATGAATAAATGTTTTCCCATCAAAATTCAGACAAGAAAGAGAAAGCAAGAAAGACAAGAACATCATTTCATCTTTTCATCCCTTGTAAGATCATAAAATCTTGAGCAAAATCACACGCCAGCTGTAGTCCATTTGTTTGTTATGCTGAATCGGTACAATTTCACCACAGACCAGCGATGATGCATTAGTCTAGCCAATGAATTATTTATAACGAAATCATTGATTTAGATTTCAACTAAGCCATAGACAGCCCATTTGTCTCGTCAACCCCGACACAGAAAGACGCACTTCATATATTGTATCTGTGTGGAAAATAGGACCTTGGCTAGGTAAAGATGTTCCTGTCTCTGAGGTGCCTAACAGAATGATTCAGTTAAGTACAGCACACAGACAAGGGCTATCCAAGCCTATTATACAGCAGATAAAACAGTAAGCCCCAAGGCGCACACACAACTACACCTGCAGAAGAAGAAAAAAAAAGCTGCTATCTCTGTGTTTTGTGAAGCATGGACCCCCTGTTGTTAAGCAGGAAATGGTTCGGCACTTGATGGAAAAAATAACTTTATTTTTCAGATTGTAACAGCTTGATTTCTCCCACAGCCAGAATAGAGACTCCTTCCTTTCAGCAGTGTAGGAGTGTAAAGAGCAAGGACGTCTAAAAGCTTCTTTTCAGCAGCTGACACCATGTTTATCTTGTTCCTGCATTTTAGCAATTAAGCTAACAATGTGCGTTAACTGTTTGTCTGATTATTCACTGATAAAGAAAATGATGCATTCAGATTCAACATCATCTAATTATGAACAACAGTACAGCCTGCAGGGGTGTTCTTTTTGCAAGTTTGAAATCATGTTTCCATTAAATTTAGTGTATGTGTGTGAGAGACAGACAGACAGAGAGAGAGCACTCTGAATAATGTTATTTTAGCCTCAGAATAATGTAATCCAGCTTCAGATGATGCGGTTATGACTGGCTCTCTTGTCTGTCCTCTCGCTTTCGCGCTCTCTCGCCCAACAGAATCTGTCATGCTAATGTAAACTATTTATCTAAACCCCTGCAGTCAACACAATGTCCCCCAACACCACTACCTCCTCCAACCCCCCTTTGGCCACACAGGCTCAGCAACCTCAGCTGACCTGAATATCAATGACTACAGTCTTGAACCCACGAACACTGGAGCTGGCCCGCTGTATGAACTGCATTAACCTCAAATTAAGGAGCGTCTGTAAATTCATGCAGAACCAAGAACCAGAAAATGGAAGGGAAAAGTGACTCGAGTCATTAGAACAATAACAACTTTATTTTTGATGAAGCAGCTGTCACTGACAGACCACTCGTACTTAGCAGCCAGCATCTAATGCTGCTCCTGAACGGTGAAACCATGAACCCACAACCTCACAGTGACCTGATTTTTCTGACCTTCTTCTATTTTTGAAAGATGACATCCAGCAGGGGGAAAGAAGACACAGTGAAAACTATTACAAAAAAAGTATGGTGTCGTATTTGTTAGTCGCCTTCATATAACATAACAGAATATGAATGAATGAATAAGATTGACATCTCCTGCCTGGCACTTAGACGTCACCATCACCCTTTGCAAAAACAAAAAAACTTTGGAGATTATTTTTATGTTAATGTAATTAACTGTGATCCAGAAGAGCAATGACCTTTCAATGCAACAGCCACGGCAGAGTGTGATTCGTCCCTCGGTACAGTAGGGTAATGCACGGGGTGAAAGCTTTCAGATGTGTCTTTCCAAGTATGGAAAGTGTGCCACATCATGTATGATAAATTATGTCAAGAAAGGCAAAAGGTCAGAGGAGACGTGCTTTCCATCAAGAAAAGAGTGCTCCACTTAATTACTTCATGCCACATCTGTCCAATAAAGATGTTGGCTAAGCTGTTTCTATGGGAGAGCGCTGACATTCTTTACAAGCTACATGTCTCTGTCCCCATTTACTAATGGAAATATACTGCAGTAAATAACTGTAATTACCTGGCCACAGAGTGTTACTTACACTTGATAAGGCAGCGGTATCCTAAAGTATATGAAGAAAAACAATCAATGCCTTCAAATTGCACAAAGAGAAGTCTCAGAGGATTTTTCTTTTCTTCATTGGCTATAGACAATAAATGGTTATAGAACAATAAGAAGATTAATTTAAGTTCTCATTCATCCTCTAATTAGAATGTGTGGGTCTAACATTAGACCAGAGATTAAGCAGACAAAGGGAATGTTTAAATATAATCATTAAATAAGCCACAAATACCCCGTTTAATTGCATTATAGTGAAGACAAGCAGGGGGTTACCTATTAGTGGAAACCCATCAGCACTCTGTAAGAGTTGTAAAAGACACACAGAAAAACAATTAGGGCATAGTGTGTGTGTGTGTGTGTGTGTGTGTGTGTGTGTGTGTGTGTGTGTGTGTGTGTGTGTGTGTGTGTGTGTGACTTTGCTCAGTGCTTACCTTGCTGCCGAGTGCTATCATGCCAGTGGCTATGTGACGAGATGAGCTACTTAGCGGCCCATGTCCCCATCCCCTCCAACATGCCTGCCAAGTGTCCTAAATACTCTGCTCTATTGTCTGCCTCAGAAACAAGCAATCCTGCTGGATGGAAGCACTCTCTCTCCAAGGTGCAAAGGAGGAGGGAGGGACGATAAGAAAAGAAAAGGCCAATTCCCCGAGCAGGACAGGGAGCCATGCAAATGGGACGCCAATGAGAAGAAGCCTCCCCGCAGTGAGAACGCTTCACAGAGGGGTCTTCTCTTCTCACTGTGGCCTGGCTGTGGTTTAATCTCTTAAGCCCTCTGGTCCCACTCACAGATACGTGTTGAAACACCCACACACAGACACAGAGAAATACAAATTGATACAACATTCACTCGTCGACTTTGCTCCATCATTAGCCTGGCAGGAAGCCACACATATCATCAGCGCTGTCATAATCACCCCCTCTTTACTGTCAGAGAGAAAGTAAAGGTAGAAAAGAAATCAATAAAACACAGGCTTCACTCAGAGACGCAGGACCAGCACAGTGGAGATAAGACATGAAGGTGTGTTGTTGCATGTTTGCTGTAAACTTGATGTAATTCTCCCAATCCAAAGCAGATTTCTAATATATATATTTATATATGTAGCAGAATGGCAACAACAATTTGGCTATTCTTTGAATTCTTTGAACTAATCTCCACACGTTAAAAAGAAAACAGAAGAAAGCAATCACTTGGGAAAGAAGGATTAAGTGTTCTTAGCTTTCTTTTACCTACACTAGCCACAAGATTAATTCTTACTTATAATTCCTCCAGTTGGTAAAGTTATTAAGCATCGCACAAATGTAAACTGGGAGTCATCTGACCTCCAAAATGTAAAACTACGAATAAATGATTGAACCTGTCACTGTGCTTTATCTTTCAAACTGATCTTTACAAACCAGATGCAATATAAGTAAAATAATTATCTGATGTTATCTGATGTGTGTTTACTTTGGAAACAGATATAAAAAGGACATCGTGATTATACACTAGGAATGTGGAACGTGTGTATCATTTTAAATCGTCTTATATTTGTGAAAAATAACTGCAATGGAGAAGTAAAGCTGGATGTATAACTGCTGGATAAACAGAACATATCTATATCTATCTATACATTTCTCTTACTGTAAATACTAACCGCTTTATTATGTCCTTAGTACATAAAAATGTCAGCACTTTTCTCCTGTAACTAAAATAATAACTTTAAAAGTTTAGGGACCACTTTACCGCGTCCTGGAGGGGAAAGAAAGAAAAGCTAAAATAAGTAATGTGCCTTTTGCAAACCTCTTCAGTGGAGCTACTCATGAGCAAACTGCAAAAGGATGATATATTATTCAGCTCTTCCCAGCTGTGAGTTTTTCACTCAGCCTGTGGGGGGTATAAGGTTTTTAAGTGCAATCTATTCTATTTAGGGGACAGGAAGCAGCAGTGTTATACAAACGCTCACACACTGCCTTTGGGTTGCAGTAACCAGGAAGATGCTGAGCAAGTGTTACAGAGCAGGGATTTGGTCGAGGGGATACCGGAAGGTTTAAGAAAGGTTTAGCCTTGCGAGGCTCACATAATAAATTCATCTGAGGAAGCTTTCAGTCTGTATCACCACAGCAACTAGATACATTGTATGAAAATGCTAAAAGGAAAAAAATAAAGCTTTGCAGTGGGACAACAAAACTCTGAGTAATGGACTGATTAACCTTATTGAATTTCATTAAAATCACACAGAGGCCTCGAATCTTTCAGTATGCTAGAAGTGTCACGGTCCTGGGTCGGGTTGATCCAGCATTTTGAGTTTCTTATGTTTTGGTTTATTTTTGCATTATGGATTAGTTATTCTCTGGTGATACTGTTTTGATTATAATTATATTCTGATTCTTTAGTTATTTGATGATGATGTTGATGACGATGATGATGATTATGTCTGGTTTAGGTTTTGTTATCTTGCCCTTATGTTTGGTTTAGGTTGCCTGTGCTTAGTCTTCTCTGCCCGTATGTCCCTCTGTTTGTCCATGACGTCATTATGCCTGTTTACGAGTCTGTCTCTGTCTGGCGTGTGCTTCCTGTCTTATTTTGTAGGTCTGTGTCCTTTGTCAGTGCGTTCAGCTTTGTGCTCTCCCTGTCTCGTCAGTGTAATCAACGTCAGCCGTGTCTCCCAGCTGTTTCCTCTTTGCTCCGTTCACCTCTTGTATTTAGTGTCTGTGTCTTCCCCTACTCGGTGTCGCATCGTTAACGTCTGTTCACCCTCACTTGCTGCGTGTTTAGGATTTCCAGTCCTCCTGCATCTCTTTTTAGAGTTTTGTTTGCTTTTGTGAGTTTTATTTTATCTTGATGTTCTGCTCCAGCAATAAAGCTGCATTTTCTGTTTAAACCTCGTGTCCTGAGAATCCTGCATTTTGGGTCCACCACTCCTGCCTGCCTGCCACACAGCCGACCATGACAAGAAGTCACCTTAAATATGGGGTTCATTAAACTTTCATAGGTTATTATGGAAAATAAGAGAGCGAGCAACAGGAGAAATGTATTTTAGTGTTGGAAATGCACTTACAGTAGAATGTACCCAATGAAATCAGGTATCGATGGTACAAATGTCTGCACTAATCCTTCAAATCATCATAGCAAATGGAGCAGTTCAAGAGAGCTCCAGATGATGCTTGAGACCAAACCCAGTCTAATGACATCCATTAAGATGAAGCAGACGGTCCCTGAAAAAGTCAGGAGAATTGTGCAAAGAGGTGTAAAGTACACCTTCTTACTTTTAGCAAGCACTCTACATCTGGTCTTAAATCATGAGCTCCCTGACTAATCAAAACCAATGCAAATCTCTCAGAAGGAGAGCATGTGGAGCAGAGCACAGAATGCAGTGGCAAAGCATAAGCCTTGTGTCTGGCTGGATTCTGCTTTTTCTTTCAGCACGATTTACCCAAGACTTCTGACTCAGCAGAACCCCGCCGGTGACGGGAATAAAAGAGGATCATTCCCCACCTTCTGTACATGCTATTAGAGATGCAGTATATTCAGTTTATGCCATTTAACAACACTACTCTGACCAGAATGGACAAATTTGCACATTTACAGGTATTTGTGTCTACATTTGTTTAGGTAGATATATTTCTCAGATATCGGATGGTTTGCTGTGCATTATTTTCAGAAAACCTGGCAGCTAATTGGACAACTAATAGTGCAACGTTACTCCCTCCTGAATAGATTAGGGAGGGGGTAATGTTGCATTGCTCATATCATCTTCCTTTTTGTGACCTATTATTTGTTTTTCACTATTGCAGAACATACTGTTGAGTGATTGCTGTGGCAGTTTAAAACACAAAGAGCCACACACACAATTTACACACAATGACTGAAGCCTGAAAAAACAAATAACAGATTTTCTTGTGTACGGAAAGCTTAAACAGTAAAATCCAATATCACACTTCATGCACATGAAGGTAGATTTCTTTTGAATAAATCAAACTGATTCTAATGTGTGATCATCAGCAGTGAAATTAAAAATCATCTGCCGCAATTAGTAGTTATCTGCACTTTATGATCGCAGATCATGCACACTGGATATTTGTGCAAATCAATAAATCACTCAACTCTACTATCTTAAAATAATATGTTGATAACATCCACTAGATTAAAGTATTTTGCACTGGAGGACAACATCCAGCTGTCGTAAAAGTCACTGCCCTGATTTATCCATCTCTATGAACATGTTTGATGGTTTGATGTGGTGATGCATGCCAGCAACACAATGAGCAGAATAGACGCATGGAAGAGAGAAAAAAGAAAGACACAGGTGACACTGTTCATTTGTCTTGTGAACAGTGTCATTTTTGTACTACTGCAGAAACCTCATACAGAGAAGTAGGGCTCAATGAACATTTTTTTATTGGGTTTATCCATGTGATTCCCACTTTGAGCTGCAAGCAATGTTTAACTGATTTTATTCCCACAAACATCCTTTCGTCCTTCTTTGGCTTTGATATTTGTGCATGCGCGTGCTGATGAACGGGCTTCGAAATAAGGCACAATATGTGTTTAATCAACACTGTATTATTCAGTAAGAAGTGAAGTATTCGTTTGTGTACTACTTGTCAAGAACAGGTCTGTGAAACTGAGTTTATTGGCCTAATACGTACATAAATTAACCTATAATAGTCCAATAGTCCATGCTACAGTATTGTTTGATCTGAGCTCGTTTCACAGATTGCGTGCAGATATCCAGCAAAAATGTAATGTGAACATCAAACATCTACTCTCTGAAAGATAAGTGTACGATTACACTCATCAGCCAGACACTGTCCACCCTAGTTAAGTATACAGTTAAAAGGTGATATGCAAACTTTTGTTCTGTTGAATATGCACCCATATAGTAAAGGAGGATTGCGTAACTTTTCTCTTAACATGACTGTCACTTACCCGTGCATGCACCTTGCACAAATGCATAAATCAGGTTTGGAAATTGCTCAGGTCCTGCTGTCCTATATAAATGTCATTTTAGTCAGTTGTTAGCTGGTTGCCTGGCAATGTGATGGCATCATAAAAAGCATTTAAGTAAAGGCATATTCAAGTCTTGCACATTAATATATATCAAAACTGAACTGGAAAAATAGAATTGAACTAAACTGTGATGAATTGATAAACTGAACTGAATTACACTGATACAGTGTTTTTATAAGGTTTTATGGGAGCATAAATGCTAAAATAAAAACTGATCATTTTAGCCCTCTGGGAGACGGTTGCTAGGCAACATGTTGATGTCATAATATCAGATACTGAAAAGACCCTCGATGAGACTAAGATGTAACAGTTTGCCAAGTCTGGTTGCTCAACTCCTGACTGTGTAGGAGGAGTTCATGGGAGAGACAGACTGAGATTTGGTGTATTAAACTAAGATAATGGTAACAGAGTTCCACTGCTGCTGTTCGTGCTTTATGGATATAAGAACCGGCAACAATACAGTCTCTCAAATGCTTAAACTGAAGCCAACGTAAATTACTCCTGATTACTCAGATATGGTTCCTCCTTAAAAACCTTTTAGTACTTTTGCTTCTGTTCTCTTTGAGTCATTCAAAGAGAACAGAAGCACAATGAACTGCCCAGGTTTTGACTTAGGAGAAGGGACTACTTGGGCCCACTCTGCCCGAAAGAGCTTTTGTGTGCATGTTAATGTGAGTAGTGTCGAGAGTTTAGATAAGTAAGGTTCCTTGGAAAAGATGTTCAGCTCTTGTTGCGTTTGTTTGTCAGGCAAAGAGTTGGATTACTCCGATTGCTGGATAGAAAATGAAATTATTATTATTATTATTAGTAGTAGTAGTAGTAGTTTTAAAATCTGGATCTGTGTGAGACAGACACTATCTATCTATCTACATATATACTGTGTATGACTGTGTACGTGACAAATAAAATTTGAATTTGAATTTGAATATACATTATCATAGATATATACCTTTTTTTTTTTACTGTAGACTGTGACTTTATGAGCTGAGTTATGGCATCTCAGAACTAGTTTTGAAGTCTGTCTGGAAATGAAAGGTGTCTTTCTAAACAGCCACGATGAAGGAGTAGTTTGAAGTACGGCGCCCTGATGCATTTTCACCTCTGCACAGCTGACGAAATGTTATAGCAAACGGTTGACACACTCAAGGTGTGTGGCGAGGGGGTTCCTAACACTAAAGGTTAACATATCTAACAGAACTTAATCTATAATCCTACACCCAAAAACAATACAAATTTGCTTCATCAGGATTATGTATTTATGTAGTTTAAATCATTTTCAGCAGCAGCCTGATAACCAATCAGGAAGCAACCTCAGAAGTCAGATTTTGACAGAAATATTGTTAAATCCAGACCAGTGAATGAAATCATGTTATTCCTGCCCTCATTTAACTACAGCATAGCAAAAAACAACTGAAAAACAGAAATGGGTTTCTTATGTTTTTAATGATTGGATGAATGTTGAATGTTTGGCTGCTTGAAAAGATTTCTACTGTAGTACCTTAACCCACTGATTAGAAAACCATATGCACATGCAGGTGTGCCACACAAAGATGCAGAAATTGAGCTAGATGGTGGACTCTTACCACGGGACCATGCAAGCTATGAAGCAGTTAGAACTTTGTTTAAATACAATAATGTGTTTAGAACAATGCATATCAAGGGCAAAATACATATACAATACATATTTTGAGGTGGCTATTGATTTAATAGGCATACCAAGACCCAGCATATCAAAGATATAGCCTTAATATGAATATATCAAGCACGTTTCATATAATGCAATATGATGTAACAGTCATACACACACAGTAAAAAAGAAATAAAGCAATGAATATTTATTGTAATATTAGCCCAAAGATGCATAAGAAAAGTAATGCCTTAAGTAAGAAATGTAAATAAGACAAGCCCCAGAAAATCATCTGTGCTGAACTAACAAATATAAATATACAAAAGAAGGAGACAGTGTGCAGAAAAGGACACAGACACTGTGGGTGCTGGATACACAACCACTTTCCTTATACCAACTTACAAACTCCTGTACAGTCCCACACATACACATGCACACACACACACATACAACGCTTCAATAGGTTTATCCTTTCAGTGTGCAGCACTGCAGTGTTAGGTAGGATGCTTCATTCTGAGAGGCAGATAATGAGCTATTCCCTCTGCAGAGGACAGAATCCCAGAGCCAGCAGAGCTCAGCAGTGCTACATGCTCCCTCTCCCACACACACACACACAAACATAAGTTGCAATAAGCAAAAAGAAAAAAAAAAAAAGCCAGCAAAACTTCCTAACTCTAAGCACTCCTCTGGCTCCACCACACAGTATACACACAAACCAAACACTGAGCCTACTCTGCCACCCACCTCTGTTCTAGAGCGCACAGCTCTGAGGCACACAGAGACCCCAACACGCTTGCAGGTACAGTCCTGTTAGCTTGAGTTGGCAGCAGTGAGGCCGGCTGTATATATCCCTGCTACAGTATGCCTGAGGATAAACTGCTAGTGCTGGCTAGCAACCGCTGTCATGGCATTCTGGACCCCTTCTATCACAGGCACTCAGCAGCGCAGAAGCCCCCTCCATCGCATACACAAATGTATTATCACATAAACACTGAGCTTTCAAATCAAAGGGCTCCCCAGCTGTGACCTCACATCACAGTGGAAAAGGAGGAGGATGCAGGAGAGGAGGGGCTGTTTGGAGGAGGGGCTGTTTGTGGAGTGTTTTTGCAGTGATATTTCGGGCTGATATTGGTGTGTGTGGCCAGAAGGTACGGCAGCCACAGCAAGAAGGACAAAATTACCACAACAAGGAAGAAAGAGGAGGAAGACTAGAGCATGTACCACGGGGGAGGATGCAGCTGTGAGGGGGGAAGAAAGAACAGTTGTTACAAACAAAATGTTTGCTGCAAAGGTGGTGGCATGCTGTGGGAGGGAGGGAAGAAGACAATTTAATTTTGATACCTGTGAGGGCTGCGTCCATTCCCACAGCTGGACATAAACTTTGCAGTCACACTGGAAGAACAGCATGAACCAGCTTCACAGAGGGAGCAAGTGCAGCAAAGAAATAAAAAAATAAACAGAAGCCATGGCACATTCAGTGGCTGCAATCTCCACCTTATGCCTCATCCACTCACCCACTCTGAATGAGCTCTTCCTCATGTTGTTTACTTTCTCTTTTTCCCGCTTCCTCATCCTGTTTTCCACATTCTTCTCCCTCTCCTTTAGCCCTATCCACATCTATCATCTCCTGTTTTCTCCATCCCTTCACTTCTTCTCTCATCCATAATGGATGGTTTGAAGATATCCTCTTCCTGTAGTGGACCCTGTGTCCCTGGTGCCAGTCAGCCTGCATTGATTATTGCACCAGAGGAGTCATCAAGGCATAGATAATAGGACTTAGAGTTGCACTAAATCTTCTGCATCGTTCCCCTTCCCCCTTCGAGGAGCTGGTCCATGTTTTTCTGTCTTCTACTGTCAAAATGTACATGAATCTAATTAGTAAGTGCGTTCACTGGCTTTGAATGAAGCCAGAGAACGCACAGTGCATTGGTCTGGATTATACAATCAGAAACAATGCAAGACACACAACTGTTTATGCTCAGTTTTCACCAAAGTAGCGCACAAATTGTGTCTTCCTCTTGGTTATATTTGTGTGCCACAGTCTGATGCATGCCACATTAAGGTTCATTAAACAAGATATCTCCTGTGTGCTCTGGCCAGCCTGTCTCTCCTTTGACCCAGGCCTTCATATATAGGTCAACAGTGGCATTCAAGTGACTGATGTATGTCACAAGGACAATACTGCTCTTTTTAGGACTGGACATGCAGTCAGTCACGCCCTGCAGCATTATAATGTAACAATACGTAGGGCAAATCAGAAATCTAAAGGGATATCTGTCGTTCTTTTCCTGCACCACCTCCTTACAGGAAGGCTTGGCGAGTTGTTCTTGGTACTCCAAGAAGTGTTGAATCTTGAGTAAACATAGTAAATGAAAAGAAATGACATGGTAGCTTATTTTCATACAGCATCTTTGTAATAGAGTGAGTGTCGTTTATTTGTATAACAGCAGCAATAACATCAGCAGTACACTGTGTATATTTGGAATTCATAAGAGAAGCCCTTTTAAGATAAAGTAGTCATATAGGATTAAGTTTTATTATACATAAATACAGTTGTATAACAAGGCCAGAAACTTGGTTTGAACTATAATGTGAAGAGGTGTTCAAGTGATACGATTTGATAACTTTTTAAACTAACCTTAGATAAATACATACCTATAACACTTCTAATTCAAATTCCGATTCTTTCTTCATTATATATATTCCAAATAACAAAAATCTGGGACACAATAAATGGAGAAAATGGGCTAAAATGTGATTTTTAACCAGCTGACGTTGCGGTTAAGTGGCCAGTTGGCTACACCTTTGGTTCAAGTCAGCCGTGAGGTTACTGTACCTGCTGTTCCTTCATACAATAATTCCAAAATGCTACAAAAATGAGTCATTTATTTAATTGAAATTAATATCATACAGGACTTAGCAATATAACATCTGAAACCAGTAATGTTGACATTCGATAACTTTTTACCATATTAGCTGTTTATTATTTACCACTTAACTGAATATTCAATTTAGCTGCAATGTGAAAACAACATGCACATTCACTCCAGTGTAATTAGCTTTTTAGTGTGACACAAATTACTTCATGTATCAGGATTCAAACTGAGCCAAAATGAGCCTTTATAAAACAAAACATTGAATGCAATACTTTCAATTTCAATTATTAATATTAATATAGCACAAAATCACAACAACAGTTGCCTCAACTTACTTTATATTATAAGAGGAAACATATGCATTAGAAAGAAAAACCTCAACAATCAGATGACCCTCTAAAGCAAGCATGTGGTGACACAGTGGAAAGGAAAAACTTTCTTTTAACAGGAAGAAACCTTTTTGTGATTGTAACAGTGCGATTTTGCTGTTATTGTTATGTAAATCTATATTTAGACCAGCAGTGTTCATGAGAGTGGGGGAGCCCATTTAGTAGCGTCTCTAATAACAATCCTGGCTTTTACTCTCATGCACAAACATCCTTACAACAACACAGAGACCCAGAGGAGCCAAGCGATTAGCAGCAAAACGAGTACTCCCATTGCCTTGTGGCAATCGAGCATTTTTTCTGGAGTGGAAAAATAGGTCTGACACGTCAGCAAACAAGGTCATAGCGCAGAACACAGGTCCCATGTTTATGCTGCCAAGTGTTCTGTTGGCTTGAAACTCCTTCTCTATCTTTCTCTCCCCGCCTCCCTCAGTGCAGAAACGGTCAAAGAGAAACAACTCTAATCTCTGCCACAACAGCAGAATAGGCAAGTGGACAGCCTCTAATGAGAATAATAACTGTACACCAAAGCATTAACCCGACTCACAGAAAACAGCATCACCAGATCACTCCTCCTTTTTCTATTCACAACCAGCCTCTCGATGTTAGGCTTTTCTGTGTTCATTATTCTCGTCTTCTGAGAAGACTGTGTGAATAAGCTGCAGGTGAGATCTGAGCAGAGGAGTTTTGAAGTGGGGCTATTAGCAGAGTGCGCGATGGCTGTTATCTTCAACTTGGGTTGCAGAAGTTTGATAGAGTCAGACCAAAGAGTCCTCTTCTCTATACACCGCTTAATTTCTGTATTTTTCTTCAGCTTTAAAGGAGAACCTCAGACAATCAAAACTGAGCGATTGAGTGCGTGGGTGGACGTGTGTGAATGTGTAGTATGCTTAAGTGCAAGTTTGCTGAAGACTCCAATGATCCCTCACCTCAATACTTAAGTGGACCTTTTCACAACTGGCAAAAGTTATTATGAAATGTCAGACAAAAATATACCTGTCAAGCACACAAGGCCAAAATGACTATTGAGACTCAATGCGAATCAGTGAATGCTGCAAGTAAGGCAGGTGCTTCTTACTGTAAAAGATAAAGCGATGCCTTTGCGGACAGGTTTGTGAGACACCAGCCAATCACTGGCATTTATAAATCAATTCACACTCATTATAATACTCGGAGTAATCCCTGGGAAACAGAAACCAACAGGAGCTCAATCGATGTTTGTCAGAATAGCTCTGATGAATCAAAGACAGTGGATCAGCCTCCCAGTATTGATTCGCTACCCATACCTTAGCATCACTCCTAAAACCCATTGACACCAGAATTAGCATGATTAGAACAATTTATTCCTTCCTGTGCTTCTATTAGTGTTTCTGGTTTTACAGTTTCTCACTGAGATCTAAAGCTTATCCTCGTGAGTTGTAACAATTGTCTTATTCTGCATTTCTACAGTCAG
>NW_024582633.1:458273-477927 GCF_018398535.1 Haplochromis burtoni
GTTAGAGTCTCAATACTTTTGGACAAAAATGACTTTTTTCAAGCTCATTCCTGCGTGTTCAAGACAAGCAAATTAAAAATTATTATTTGTGGCCAGGAATTAGCCACAGTGAATTCATGTCCCTTGGCAACACAGTGAAATGATTTAGCAGGCAGTGGAGTGAAGCACTTATTGCTGTGTCAGTTCTCACAGCATGCTGATTGATCTAAACCCACCAGCCTGACAAGATGGATTATTGGATGATCGTGATCAAACAAGTCTTGCCAGAATCTAGATGCCTCATATAGCAGGGACTTACTGACAACGGGAAAGTCATAGTCATCGTCTTTATCTAAAATCAGAGTGGGTCTTGCTAGTTCTCTCAAAAAGACTACGTGAAATGGTCCCCCTCTTCAGTTTACTGAACAGCAGTGCACAGTTTACTGTGCATTAGTGTAATGTACAGTTTGTCTCTTACTCACTGACCAATTACGAGAAGCCCTCTGTCTGGATTATACCCCATGCGCCATTAAGAAAAATTCCCTTGTGGGTTTATATTGGTTTTATTATTACAATATTACAGTGTAGTAATATTGTGATAATAACGTACAAGCTATATTTAATGTACTACTACAATTATGTTTTCAATACATCAAGACCCATGTATTTTGGATAGCAATCAGTTAATACAAATCCCACATATATACTCAAGTCCTTCCCAGTCAGTGGTGGGTTGTTGAAGAATTCAGGATGAGCACATTTACACTTTTTAAATATTTTTTTATATTTTTTATAATCTCTGCAGAATATATCCCTGTAGGGGAACCTATAGCCACAGCTTCACCCATATTCTTATGCCAAACCCCACAGCCACATAAAGACTGCAGAAGAATAAATGCAAACAGGAAAGGCAGACAGGGGCAACAAATTCATGCCGAGTGTGGACGTGCTCAAGCGTTGGGAATGATAATTTAATTTGTTGAACCCATTGTGGCTCCCACTGCTACTGTAGCTTTGATGCAAAAGGAGCCCATTTGCCAAGGGCAGCGCAGAACAATTTGCAGCTTTAAGTCACCAGGACCTGCAGAGATTTGTTTACTTCTAATATTGCCTATTTCCATATTTCTCTCCAAGGCGGATGTGGATGGATGACAGATTATTCCAGAAATTGAAAAAGTAAGAAACAAATCCCCTGGCACTCGCTTTCTGAGCAGCACTGGTGCCTGTTTGTCTGGACCACAGTAAGAGGTTGGGGAGAGCACACGCTCAGGCCTAACAAGATCTCTGGTATAAAAGACACATGCTGAGTTGTTTACTTTGGTGACTTACCGCTTAACGATTCATTAAACCAACTCAGACTCAATGAATCCCAAATGAAACATCATAATGCCAAGTTGTGTAGAAATGTAAACACCCTGCAATCTTGCTGATAAATAAGTCATTAAAAAGTGAATGAGGACATGAGATACCCATAAAATATGCTTCCTTGTACGACACTGCATTTATATGATGAAAGGATTTTCTTAAGATTAGAGATTTCCCTTTCTGAAATTTTTCCAAAAGCATTTCAGCTCAAACAAGAGGCCCAGACACCTCCTCCAGAGTTCAAAGTAGACAAGACAAAGCTGGCTTTATTATTCCCTTGACTTCCATTTACTGTATTGGCCTGTGCCGATGCTTTTAAGCAGCGGCATGGATATTCATGCCTACTCATCAGGAAGTCTTCCCTCACGACTTGTGCCACTGCAGGCTCTATGGTCTCTCTCAATGGGTGCATTTGTGTGTGCAATAATACACCCCTGTGACTTGGCACTCGAGCACCCACTCCTTGAAAAAGTTGCAAAAAACAGTCAGCATGAACCCTCATTCAGATTGCTAGAAATCTGAATTTGACAACTAAGACATGCAATGCTTGCAGACCATCCGCCATCACACAGCCCACATGTTCACGTCCGGAACTGTAAGCATACCCGTTCACTTGTGTTTACTGTTGAGCACATGGCCACAGTCAGATGGCCTGTTGGAAAGCAACGTGTGTGCCGACTGACAATGAGAACAGTCTGGGCAAAGACCTGAGTCATTTGGTGCCTCTTTGGCCAAGTAACACCATGTGATCATGGCTCACAACACAGAACAGGTGCCCACTTACAAAAAAACCGTCAAAGAGACGGTGAAAGAGAGAGAGAGATGCAGCAAAAAGAATAAGCGCTTAGATCAATGTCAGACCACAAAAGGTATATTTCTGCAGCGTGGACTAAAATCCTCAAACCCAAAATTGGTACACCATGACACTAGTTGGCTATGTCAGCACGAGTAGGTGCAGATGTGTGGGAGCTCTCTGGCGTTCAGATCACCAGATTATCACTTTACATAAGGAAATCATCTCTTCCCAAGTACAAAGCTGTTTGTGCACAGTCCAACTGCTATTAAAGATAAGGCTCAGACAACCCACGCAGCTACAGATACAGCATTTCCAATCAAGCTGGCTTTCCCTCAAGTAGCAGCAAAAAAACCCTCTAAACTAGGTTACAAGACTATATGACGCTTCAAACAAATGCTTTGTTTGACTCCCTTGCATTTCTGCACACCTACATCTTGCTGGGCTTTATCCATTCCTGTGTGGCAGCATATTTCTTAAGACTCACGTGGACTAACTTAGCATTTATTCAGCTTTTTTTAAACTACTGATATTTATATAATCCATAATTACCCATAACAGTTTACTGTTTACTAGCCATATTTCAAGAAATTCACATGAAATGACAAAAAAAAAAGAGTGCTGATCATATTAGTTTGACATGTAAACAATATTGATTATTCACTTCAACACTAACCCCACCCCCCACCCCCGCCTCAGTCATATAGGACACCAGTGTTTTAGCTTGTCTTCTTATCCTCTATTGCAAGGGAGTTAAACAGAAGTCCAACTCCTCATCTTTCTATCCTTTGTGGACACAGTGGGGTTTTTTTGTGGCTGTGTGTACAGGATTGTGTGCTTTCTTACTGTGACACTGCACCCTTCACTCTGTCTGTCCTCCACACACTGTGGCCCTGTATGTGCAGCATGAGTGGAGCTGTGTGTTGTAGATAAGAGTCAGAGTATGGCAACTGTGGTGTGGGGCACGTGTGAAAAGACCACCAAAAAAAAACAAAACAGGGGGGGATTTAGCTGTCTTTCTCCCAGTCAGATTCACCTCTGGGTGCCCTTTCCTCCACACACTGCCATTACATCGTCCTCATGAATAATCCAGCCTGTGACACTATTCTGTGCTATTCTACTGACACATTTCACCATGAGGCTCAACACATGCAGTATGGAAGCTGTCCACTGCAGTGCCCTAGTGAACTACGACTTCCACGCTGTGTATGATGTACAACTTATTTTCGCTCATGATGTGAGAAATATTTTGCCGGAACCTTCCTCTGTCTAGACAGACGATAATCAGCTGTATCTTCACCCGTTTATTGTTCATTTGAATTCCATTACAGCAAGGCTGAAATGAGCAAAAGTAGAATAACATATCTTTAATTAAAAGCTGACTGCCCCTTCTCTGTCTCTCTTTTTTCCTTTTCTCTCTCAACCACTCTCACTTGGATGTCTTAGCGAGCACTAGTCTGACTCATGACAATTAAAAGAGAGGCCGAGAACACCGAGAAGGCATGTGTTATTCTTCACGGGGCAATATTGGCCACTTATTCTTGGGGGCAATTTGTTGTTGCTAAGGAAAATGTGAGAATAGTGTCAGCAGCATGAATTAGCAGATTGCAACAGAAGCTCCTCCAGCTACAAACTCAGCCAAGGAAAAGGATGTGGAGGATAATTAGTGCACAAGTTGCACGCATAAGTCAGACACATTTCCCAGAACGCTGGTTTTCAGATCTGAATAATGATATGCCAACTTAAAAGAACAACTTTTGTTTAGGGACATTTTAGAGTAATTCGTCGGAAGCTATTAGTGCTGCTGTATTCTACCGTTAGTGCTATGAGAAAACATGACGCAGGTTGTTACATCACCTTGTGAGTTTGTGAGCCAAATGTGACAATGTCGAGCCAGTGAAATAGTGCGGCCCTGATGTGTCAGCTGGCACGGCAAGGACTTATACAAAGAGTACACTCCTTGGGCTAGGAAAGACTATATAAGCATTCTTTGACTGCTTTTATTCACACTCATTAGCTATGCAGCAAGGGGGCTGATTTGAGACCCTTTGAGAGGATCCAGAGAAACCAGGTCTGTTAGTGTGAAATGGAAAACCGACCTGTTTGTCAGTCTCACCTACACCGAATGCTAATGCTGCTCTCATCAATGGGCTCTTCATGCAGAGATCCAGCCGAGGACATAGGAACTAGCACCAGTAAAATACAACCACAGGGCAGCACAGTAAAGGAGCCAGAAGAGGACAGTGGCGTGCCACAGCCCGCAACAGCTACAGCTTTTATCTGCGGTTACACTGATCTGAGGAATGAAGGTAGAGATCCAACTGTTTTGTTCTGTTTCTCATAATGCCTTCAGCAGCCCTTCACTCACTGCCTCTTTCTCCTTCTGCCATTTACATTGCTTAAGAGAAGGAGTGAATAACAACAGGCTTTCAAAACAATTCTAAAGTGTTAAATCAATACAGACAAGCTCCGGTAAAAATAAGTAACAGTAATATACAGCCAGAAGGCCTGAAAGGGAACACAACACTGCATTATAACTTTTAATCGATCCTCTTAGTGAAGAGCTCTCTGTGAGAGGCAATTACGGCATCCAGTGAGTGATTTTAAACATACGTAGCATGGTGCATAATTTAAAAAATATAACCTAATGGACATACAACTCGAGTCAGAGGTTTACATACACTCATCATGGGCATGATTGTTATGGCAGTTTGTGGGCCTTCTGGATTCTTCTGGATTTATTTAACTTGTTTGGCTTGACATATTGCACCACTAATATTGGGTTGAATGTCCATTAGCAACTTGCACCTCAACCAGATGCTTTTGGTATCCATCAACAACCTTTTAGCATAATTCTGGTTGCATATTTGAAAACTCTTCTTGGCAGAATTGGTAGAATTCAATTAAATTAGTTGGTTTTTTTGGAGATCAACTCTACTTTTAAGTCCACAAATTTCCATAAGGGCAAAGATCAGTTGAGGCTTTGAGACGTCCATTCCAGAAGCTCAGTTGGGCATTTATAAGCAACTGCAATTTGCCATTATCTGACTCAGACTTTGGCATTATGTAGAAGTAGAATGACCTCCCAAATCGACTTCACCTCAAATTAACAGCTAAAACAACAGCTATAATTGAAACTTACGCACAACTGGGTGTTCCAACAGGACAATGAACCCAAACGCATATCAGAATTGGTTTTGGAATGGGCAAAGCAGGCTAACATTAAGCTGCTGAAATGGCCTTCCCAAAATCCCAAAAAATATTCAGCAATAATTATACCAGAAACTTGTTGGTGGCTATCAAAAAGATCTGGACCAAGTATGTGCAACTTGCAAAGGTACATTTAACCTAATATTTAGGGCCGAGGTTCACTTTTGGCTCTGTAATTATACTTTTATGTGGATTAGAGAAAGCGCAAAAATAATTTTCAAACTTGTTCAAAGTCTTATCTTTTTTGAAGCCATTAAAGATGTCTCCTGTACAATCATTTGAAATCAACTTGAAACAAAACACTAAAAAACCCCAGAACTACCATGACATTGATGTCCATGATTGCATGTATAATTTGACCAAAACTTACAAATTAAATTTAATAGCAGTGAAAATGGAAATAGAAAGCCACAATTCATATGTGTAACATTAGTATGAGTGGTCTAAGCAATAAAAAGAGCAGGTAAGCAAACAGAACAGATTGAATAATGGACAATGCAGTAGCACTTGCTGAGGCTTCTAGTGCTATACTTCCCATCTCTGTCAAGGGTAATGGGATTTCTTAGGTTTAAATGCACTTCACTCACTCTGTGTAGCCAATAGGAAGCTAAACTATTGATCCACAAACAATTTAGCTGTCCAGCTGTCCAGAAAGGGGAAAAACAGGGTGCCCCTAAACGTATAATTAGGCTTCCTGAGAGATCAACTTCTTCAGTATTCGAGCCACGTACCAGGAAGCCTTTCCCTTGGGGCTCTTTCTGCTATTAGCCTTCTATTACTTACAGTTCTACAATCCCTCACCCCGAAGTTTAGGGCCTTAATAAGCTAAAGAACTAAGATACATCTTACCAAGGACACTTTGGGTTAATGCAAAAATCTTCACTGACCCTCTCATTCTGTCATCTCCAACAGGCCACTGTTTTTCCATAGCTTTCATAGCTCCGGTTTAGTATGCTGTCAAGGCAACAGTGCATGCATCATCACCTTGAGGCAGCTTTTAGTCAGCTAGCATGAAAAACAGCATATAGTATACATGAAAGGCAGTGCTATATGGAGAAGAGTGTAGTCATGCTTGGAAGCCTTGCAGGCTGAACTAGCATGCAGATGAATTTGAGTTCTTGTTCTCCACACATGCTCACAGCACCATAGCAACAGGCCTTGCTCAAAGGCCCCAAGAGCAGCAAGGCCCCACCGAAAAAGACACTTTCATACTTAATAGGGGGCGTTCAGTCCACCAACTTCTTTCTCCTCAGCGCTATAACATAACAATGCAAGCAATTAAAGTTTAACTTTCACACGCTCATAATGAACACTGATTAAATAGCTTCAGTGTTTTCCAAGAATCATTCCTCCTGCTCCACCAAGCAGTTAAAAAAATTCAATGTTTCAATTATTTACTTAATCTATGTGCGCTCATTTTATTTCAGCTCAGTCTGGGAGTACTCCAGGCATTTACATTTGTGCTAGTTTCTCTCCTGTGATCTGCTGTTCCCCCGAGTGTGTTTGAGTCTAGTTCACCTTGTTTGTGAGTGAGAGAGTTGGAGTGAAGCACGGAGCATGAAAGAGCAGAGACGGGGTGAAGCTAGGGTTATACTTTTTGCATCGGTGAGTACCCGAGGATCCACTTTGGCCAGAGTGGTAAAAATATCTTCATCGAAGAGTACACGTGAGGCACTGAACTTTCACCCCCAAAACCTCCAATTTGTTGTGATCACACTGATTTGTTCATCCCACTACCTCACAAGGGCACCAGCTCTGCATGCATCCAAGTGGACTTCAAGCGTACTCGAAAGATGCAGCAATCTGTGCGCACACAGGGGTATAAAGCTCCCCTTTTTCAAGTTGATAAAAACTTGTTAGCAAACTGTAAGTATAACAGCCCAAAGCAGTCAACCTGTGGAAAACCATAAGGGTTAAATTCAGTTCCTCAAAAAATAATGCTAAATGCTAGATTTTATGTGCAGATTATAGAGGAAATGTAACCTAGTTATATGTAGTGTACACATGCTGGCAAAAAAAGATACTTTTTTTCAAGTTTTTAAACATGCAAAACATCTCTGCTCTGTGCCAAAAGCCATTCATTTTCTTCTTCACAAAATGCTTCTGATTCCTTACGATTTGCAATTTATTAACATGCTTTGTAACACAGTGACATAAATTAAAATCTCAACAGATTGGGAATTTCCTTGTAAACAAGATTTTCATTGTAACCCTCTGGTTAGAAATCCCAGTGAATACATCAGACACGCTCTGCTGATTTTCAAATTGCAATCGAAAGTCATCTCGTACAGGACCGAAATGGAGCACCGAGTTGTTTGGCTGCACAGCTTCTCAGCATCCCTGTAAACAAAGTATCTGACTACACCTACAAAGGTGCAAAAACAGATGGCTCTAGGCTCCCACGTGGGAAGTGAGTCCACTGCGTGTAACATAATATTTCTGCTTAGCTAAATGGAAAAGGGGGCAATCTGAGACTATAAAAAGTGGTATAATTAAGACCCAGTCACAAAGAGAGGTCTGAAATTGACTACTCCATTAGAGAAAACTGTCCTCTGAATTTGGTAACCTTGCAAAGTGATAGCTTAAACTCTTTATCATTATTAAATACTAAACACTTAAATACAAGCTGAAAAGAACTGAGCTGTAATGAACTATTTAATGAACTCTTCATATTACTGCATAAATGAAATATCATCAAGATAGATGAGGGTTGCTCTGCTAATGAGGAAACAAACAATGTTTAGGGCTGGCACCATAATGAAGGAAGACAAATATTATCAGAAATAACCTAAAAGAAAATTCCTGTTCACAGGAGCGCACATTTGTAATCTTGCTCTAATTGACTGGATAAATCCCATAAGATTTACTTTGATTATAAAGCCTAAAAATATCTCAGAGAAAACCAAATGAAACATCACAGAAAAGAAATGAAATCTTGTCAGATTTAACCTAATTACAGATTTAAACTCCTCTTAAATGTCACCAAGATCATCGACTTGCTGAAAAATATATATTTTATGAGGTACAGATGTTCTAGAACTAAATGTTCTAAATTTTATAAATGTTTTTTCATCTTTATTTTTTTTATTTTATCTAAATTACTCTCTTAACTTACCCCAAAAAGCTAAAGATGGCTCTTCTTCTTCTACTCATCCTGTATGCGTGAGATAACACTTTGATAACACTGATCGATATCCACCCTTTTTGAGTGGAAGAGGGAGATAACTGATGCTACCTGCTTGTCTGGTCTGCATTATCTTAATGAAAATTAAGATAATGTTTATTTGTCCACCAGTGACACGTCACTTTGGGCAGACAGATAAACAGGAAGAACCATGCATTACTAAAGAAGCTTGCCACTTTATGCAGACTCACACAGATTAGAAGAAGATAACAAATTTTATATCTCTTTTTCTATATATACATATCTTGAGGGTAGCTTATTTTTCTGTCTTTAGAACTAAACCACTCCAGTCTGCATTTGCAAAACAAACCAGAAGAACCACATGAGCCAACTCAGCACTTAGCAGAGTCACATAGATTACACGAAGAAGAACAGCTATACAAAGGGTAAAAAAATAAATAAACTAAGTCATTTCTTTTTTGTTTTCCTATCTTTGTCCTTCACCGGGATCTTCAACGCTATAAATAGACATGTCATTTAGCAGGTGATATCAAAAAAATCTATTTTTATCTTTAGTATTGTTCCGCGTTTGTGTAAACTAACAGAAGGCTGTTCATGCAGGTTGTAGCCTCTTTTTTTAAATCATGAAGTAGACATGCCAGATGCAAATCATATCTTTCTAGAGCAGGGGTGGGCTATCTCAGTCCACGAGGGCCGGTGTCCCTGCAGGTTTTAGATCTCACCTTGGTTCAACTCACCTGTATCACATGATTAGTTCGTTACCAGGCCTCTGGAGAACTTCAGGACATGTTGAGGAGCTAATTTAGCCATTTAAATCAGCTGTGTTGGTTCGAGGACACATCTAAAACCTGCAGGGACACCGGCCCTCGTGGACTGAGATTGCCCACCCCTGTTCTAGAGAGTCAGTCACATTTTAAAAATCATACAAGCTAAATCCAGTGTAGATGATTAATTGTTCATAGGCAGCATTGGCTTGGAATTAGAAATAAGTAGCATCCTGGAGCATTATTATCATCAAATTCACAGGAGTAACAGTAGTGCTGTAAGTGAATGAGCTGTAAATGAGTGCTGTAAGACTAAACACACCAATGGAAGAAAAGGCCTAAACTCTGGATTCCTACAGCAAGGGGTTTCTGTGGCTCTGTATTTCTCTGTGGGGTCTTTTGCTAGCATGGATTGGGTTCGCTTGTCACCGTAGAGAAAAGGGTTACAGCAAATCTCACAAGCTGACCTGATCAATGACATATCTGTCTTGGAGGGAATCGGCTTTTGGACAATGAGAATGCCTCCACCAAAAGGGCATGATATACACTATATATGAAAATAATGCATGTGAATCATGTTGTATTAAATAAGGCTTTTAACTAGTGAGTTAAACCATAAATTCATTTATTTATTTTACTGAGGTCAAAATGAATCTATTCTTTTTCTGAGACTTTTACAGTCTGATTTCTGCTACCAGGGGATTCGCCACCTGTTGGACATTAAAAAGAATGCAGATTTGCCTTTGAGAGCCCTGTATCCATATTTATATACAGTCTATAATGATATGCTTTGGCCTTCTCAGTAAACAGGACCCAACTGAAGATTTTAGACTATGGTGTTAGACACCACACACTGGCATTCAATTTGATATCACATCTGACAAAAGAAACACTAACTTCTTACATTTGAGAAGACAAAACCAGCAAAACCAAAGCGATTTGTGATTTGGCTTCAGTTCTAACCTGCACGGCTCTTATATCTCCCTAATGGCTCTGCAAAATAAATAAGTATCATCCCATTACAACACTGTAAGTGCAGCTGAATACAATTACACTTGCATTAGCTTTATAGAATTGCACAAATTAGATGGGTTAGCAACACGTGGTGTGCAAATATCCACTATGCTTATGAGTTCTTGGTAGTGCTGTCTTTCTATATAGGATCTATATGATAAAAAGCATGCAGAGAGCAGGGTGCAGCATACACTGGCAGAATCATGCCTAGTGAAAACTGTATTCAGATAGCCAAGGATGGCAGATGGATACTGAAGCCCATTCTAGTTCTAAACTATGAACAGAGAGGTCTGTCTCCAGGCAAGCACAGAAGACGTCATGTCTCTCTGCCTCACCACCGTACCATTAGTGAAGCTCGCTATTGATTGATGGTGTGTAAATTGCTGAGCAATCTATGGAAAGCATCAAGACGACAGCATTTCACGTTTTGTCAGCAGGACACAGAGAAGCACTCTTACAGCAAAGACAGCAAGAAAGAGCGGCGTTTGTGCGCGTGTTCCTCGCACAGTGTTCAACGTCATGGGCTGTCTCGTGCCGCTGCATCCTCTCGTAGCACATTCACCCTTACAATGAGGCAAGTCTACAAGATGTATTCCCTTCAGCATATCTGACACAGCACTCAATGTGAGAGAACAAACAGCATCTAACAAACTTGTCCTACTGCTGCCAAATGCTATTGTTGCCAATCAGTTTAGCGTGTTTTTGTGAAAATCAAAGGTCAACTCTATCTTCTTCAGTTAGGCTAATGCTCCGGTCCAGGAATTTGTAGTGCAAGGCTTGGAAGGACATCTGGAAACAATCTAATCTCCTAAAGGGACTCTCAAATCTTAGATTGAAAACATCCAAGGTTCTTTTTGATGCTCATATCAAGCGAGTAGTGTTTTAAGGACAAGGGGAATGAACCAAAAATCTCTTTGTGCCTTATTTTCATATAAAAGTCTCATAATATGTCTGCAGTAAAAAAAAAAAAAAGGCTAAATCCCAGATAAGAAAAGACCATTTCTCTCCCTCATTCTCATATTCACAAGTTAGATGTTGAGTGAAGCAAAGTCTCGATGGGAAAGTTCACATTCAGGCCAGCTCTATCTTCTGCCTCAGGTGAGGTTCACCTGTCTACATCAATACATTGCAGATACATGTGACTGATGCTTCAAACCAAAGAAGAAATACTGTAAGTGCATGTTTATGTTGAGTTATTTGACTGTGACACTAATGAAGGCTGAGTCTGTCCTGTGACGCCGACACGCATCAAAAACCAGGGACATCTTACAGGATACTGTGGTATGCCGGGCCAGTGTGCTGGCAGAGAACAGCTTATTTCAAAATTCAGAACAGAGACATTTTGCTGTGGAGCCAGGGGATAAAACGCAAGATGCTACTTTGCACACACAAGGATAGCCTACTTCTGTGAAGAGTAAATTCATTCACTTGGAGGAGAGTGTCTGTCCTCGGGGTGTCCACGGGGTAGCACAGGATGCATTAACAGCAGCAAGCTTACAAGATTCATAAAGCTCTCCACCTGACAGGCGCCAATGGAATCCCTGTGACATTTTGTGCCACATTAGAGCTCTGATTCAGCCAGGACACACACACAGTGAACAATCCTTCACTTGCAATGAGTGGTGTAAACAAAGTCAGAATGAAAATGTGGGCCAGAAATATCTAGCCTATTCACAGAGGATTTTCAAACCTCAGCAAATAACCTGAAAATACCTCGAGTAATTACACTGTGAACCACATAATGCAAAGTTGCAGCTGCTTAAAATATCTTTTGCCCTGACCGCCAATCAAAGCAGTTCATTGGGGCCACTCTTTAGCATCGTAATGAATACTATAGCAGTGTAAAAGCCAAGACATTAAGTTATTCAGTAGTCATGGAGACATAGATCAGGCAGTCTTAACGATGTCAGTTATTTTTTGCCAGACTTGAGCCACTGCTGCTATTAATGAGCTCATAGGTTACAATATTCTCCAATCCGTGGTGAGCCCCATACATATGCAGAATACCAATGTATGTCATGAATCATCATATCTGGGATTTTTTTTATATACATAATTGGACTGTGTCCCCAATGAGTGCAATTTTATACACATTTTATGTATTTTTTTTATTTTTAATATTCAGGCTACATGTTGGAAGTCTCTTTATAAATGTCCCAAAAGCCCCTGTTGAGTCTCTAAGCCTGAGTTTACCAACATAGCATGAGCAGTTCCTCTTCACTAAAACCTAGTCTGGTGAGTCAGGACGCGCCCATGACTCCGTCTCCAGCACCTGACAGAAAGACCCTGCAATGGGCCATTACGAAGCGTTACGGCTCAGTCTGCTGGTAAAGATGACATACAGCCATTAGTCACCATCAATTGTGGTGCTGAAACCGGGAAGTGGGTTATACTCCCACCCCAGATCAAAGTGTTTACGGATGCTTCTTCATAATTTCTTGGCTGCGAGGGAGCCAGTAGTTTGAATCATCATCGGTATGTGCAGCGCTACCAGGATATGGCCTCTGGCGTGTTTTCATTTATCTTGACTTATACGTTCGGACTTATTACTTCAAAACAGATGCGCAAAAAAGGGGAAAACACATCACGAACCCACCATCGAGTGTGTTTTGGGAGGTCAGGATGTACAGATGCTAAAAAAAGCAGCATCCCCGCCACGCACGCCGCGATCATATTGATCACGTTATCTGTCTGGATCTACATGCAAAAAAATCATAAATTCTTTTTGGTTTTTTTGTCTTTTTCGCGTCCAAATCGTTACATATTCCTGCATTGCGGGCGGCTGAATGAGCTCAATCTCATCCGCGCATCCCACTTGCCCGTTGTAAACAACGCTGATTTCCCAGCTGTCAAAAAAAAAGCTGCACCCGGCTTCTTCTGAAATAATGTCAAAAAATCAGTTCTCACGCTGTCTGCTCAGCGCTCTCCTCGTCCTTACCTTGCGTAGCGGGCAACTGCGTCCGTCCGTCCGTCGTGTCCTTCAGGATGCTCACACCTGCTCAGCACCGCATCGCCGGGCGCTCAAGATCAGGGAAAGAAACTGACGGAGCCGCGGTCCTGTCCCCGTGGACTGAAAGAAGGGTTATGGCTGCTGACTTAGGGGGGCGCTAGACCTGCTCGTTCCACATGACCACAGTGGACCCCGCAGTGAAGCCCAGACCACTTTCAGATCAGAGCATCCCATGAAGTTTTTCTTTATTTATTATTTAACATAAAATGATAAAGGGGCTGTATTAAAATAATTTATTCTGTCGCCTACTGGGAAGTTTTAGATCTCTTCTTGATTTAAATGAGGGAGAACATGATTTATATATCTTCTTGAGATATGTTTTCCCTTTTTGCCCTTTAAAAAAAAAGTAAATGAAATGGTACATATTAAAAATCAGCAGCATATTCTGACATCCAGCAGACATAAGCAAATGAAGCCCATTTGAAGTAATTTTTGACTGCTAAGCGTTTGCCTCAGTTCAATACTCACTATCTTTTAACTCTGATTTTCTCTCCTTGGAGTCTGTCCCAGATATTAATGCATGTACATGCACAGATCAGTTTGTTTTTAACTAATAAACGGAATGAATAATGAATTTGGTTGCTCCGAAAATGTAGTGTTCTTGAATAACCTGCACATTTTAAACATCTGTGGATATTAAGTACAGTTCCCTACAGCTCATTACTGGTGGCAAAGACAGAAAAAACTATAGTTCCTGTTGCTAGATTTGGTTAACCTCCATCCCTCTACCATCTCTCACGTGATGCCAACATTAACCTTCAGTGGTCTCATCCCTAACTGGACCAGTCTCATACACCTGAGTCCCATCAGTTAACACTTGCTCTCTGATATCTTTTGTTCTGCTTTTGCTGCACAGATGATTTGTCGAATACTTTGAGACCAGTCTTAATGAATGAGATTCGATTTTGTTTGCCTCCAAGAAATAAATAATAAAACACGGACTAATAAATAAATATTTCAGCCCTTCATCAGTCATCAGTTCTGCTTTACCAACTGAAATGTATGCACACAGACAACTTTTTTAAGACAAACTGGTTCCTATGGAATAGTGTTTATTTTGCAATGCATATGTGCACTTGGAAGCTGATTTTTAATGTGCTTGTTGCATGATTTGTGCTGTGCCACAAACTGAAAATTCAGTCCGCTGTTTTGGGCTTGCAGCTAAACTCTCAGACAAAAAATCTTAAATCTTGGATTGATAAATTGATCTGCGTGTCTGCACACTGCTGAGAAACGAGTATGACGGCAGCCTGCATATTAACTGTCAGCTTGTTGTTCATCGTGCCGATATCAAAAGGGCACCTCTACTAATTACAACGCCTTGCCCATGTGTCAGTCTAAACATGAAACCATCTCAATCCCCTGGGATTAGATCTGAATCTTGGATGTAAACACCAAACGCCAAGTAATAATCTGCGGTGGCAGAAGCCTATAAATAATGCAGGAATCCTTGAGAAAGAGCAGGGCAGAATTAATTGAAGGACTTAGCCTCTCTGGCTAAGATATCAAAGAAGTTTTTTTTTATGCCTTCTTCTTTTTTTAATGTGATCAGAAACGGACTTTACATTGAGGGTATGGCCCTCAATGTAAAAGGCAGATCAAGCTGAGTGTAGCAGCTTTGTTCCCCAGAGATATAGTTATTATTCAGACTTTTAATCAAGAAGCGATTGTTTCCTCTCAGATGGCAACTCAGTGGATATATCATTAAAATCATGACACTCCATAGAAAATCACCAAGCTGAAGGGACTTGGTAAGACTGAAGAAATTTATGGCAGCCAAATACAGTAGTGTAGTGCATGGCCCAAAAGGATATTATTCTGCATTAGGGTTATCCAAGCTCTAGTTGTCTTCAACCCAAAGACAAACACTGTTGTTCCTCTTACAACATGGCAGTGCAAATAGAGACAGATCCTGCTGGTGAATTAGAATGTTACAAGGTCGGTATCTGGGGTGGATAAGAGGAACGGCAAACACCCTGCTGTCTGGAAAGAATGGTGGCTGACATCTATCTGCCTGGCAAAAAGGGGGAGGAGGAAAGAGGGACACGAAGAGGCATGGGAGGAGGGGGGGTAAATGTAATTTAGCCTCCGTGATCTCCACAGGGGCCCGTGCAAAGGTAACCCCCACCCATCAACCCAAATACACATGAGATATAGTCGGGGGTGCACAGGGAATAAGAATCAGGGTGTGGAAAGGTTATTATCCTGGTGTAATCTTGATAATAAAAAAAAATGGGGGATGGGTTTTTAGAGATAGTTAATACCAGATCAATAGAACAAAACACTCATTTTTGTTCAGTAAAAACTCCCACCACATGAGCTCATTCCCCCCACCTAAAGGAAAACAGTTATTTGGATACACTCATATTCATCCGAGAAGAGATGATTTCACTCCTACTGCTGTGGTTTTCAATTTCAGGTTAAACAAATCTACCAGTCAGGCTAAAAATACTTAGTCTTGACAGATGTGTGTGTGTGTCTGCGTAATGCGCATGTGTGTATGTGACTATGTGTTGGCTAACCATTTGTCAGCCATATGGAAATGTCACAGAGTAATCATAAACAATTATCCACCCCAGCTCTCAAAGCTTCAGAATAGGGCAAATTTACATAAAGAGACACAAAGGCTCTGTCACTTACATACAAAAGAACAGACCCCCTGAAGCTTAGCACACACTTAAAATGTATCAGAAACTAAATGTTGATGCTTTTCTAACACCCTCGTTTCATATCCTTGATTCTTCATAACTTACATGGATGCTTAAAGACTCTTAGCATCTGGTATGCAAATGGGCTGCTTTAAAGCTGGATGCAGGTTGTTTGAAAACAGAGGATCACAAGAAGGCTGTGTAATGATATTTTTTCTCTATTGGAAGTAGACATAAACCAGCTGTAGATCAATTTAAACCAGGCTTTCTACTCAGTGATAAATCAAAGTCCTTGGCACAGACAGATCTGCGAACGGTTAATGGATGCTATGGCAGACATACAGCCAACACAGGATGAATCCACTGAAGACTGAATGAGGAATGGGAAAATGGAGGAGGGGGGTGACTTTGAAGCAGCGGGAAGGGGGGCTGGTGAGATGGTTGGTGGAGACCAGGAGGGTAATGGGGCAGCTGCTTGTTTGATGGTAATGATTGCCAATCAACAGACAAATAATGTGATTCTGCTGCCATGGAATAAGCCTCTTACAGGAAGTCCAGCTATTCGAGGGCTAGGGATGTTAACAGAAGGACTAACAACTTCATAGGCTTTCAGCTAAAATGTAGAGTGGTTGTGCGGATTGTAATTTGACTACACTATTCGGTAAGGGGATATACATATGTGGCATTTTCTCTTTTTACAGCATCATTAAAATAGTTTTGTTGACAGTTTGCATCATGCAGACTGTGCATTTGCCAGTAAGCTTTTAAAAGCCTGTTGCTTACTCCAGCCATTGGTGTAATTGCCTCACGTCACTAGATGGCAGTAAAGTCAAGAGGTAAAATCTGTCAAATGGAAACAAATTGACAGACAAGTCCTATGGCTGAAGGTCATAAGGTCATTGAGCTCACTGCTGCTGCTCGGAGAATGCTGTTTATTTTAAATAATATAGCCTTTGTTCCAGTTGCAATTCACAACAATTCATTTTTTGTTCATATTCTCCCCGTGACCAGGTTTCATTTTGGACCACCCCCCCCAAGTATTTTCAAGACACTAGATAGCAAGCTTCCCTGCTTCTTGGCACCACTGCTGTGTGATAAAGCACCAGATGGTGGGTTGCTATCTCAATATTTCTTGATAGTGCCCATGATGGAAGTGGCCACGAGTAAGCTCCAAAAAGGTGGAGTCCAACTACTGTGTTGCAAAAGACCCTATAGAGGCTTCCCCAAGGAGTTTCAGGAAGGTGAAGATATCCATATTAATCTGTTTCTCAGCTTTTGCTCAATGTACATTCATTGATGCAGTTTAGATCATTTGGCTAATTTCACGGTCCAATATCCAAGAGCCCATTTGAAGATTTAAGATTTAAGTCAATACAGCAACACAGCACAGAGCAGCTATCTAAGCTCTGCATCCTCACTGTGGATGATGGATACAGTGGCTCCTTTTGAAAAATAAGTGCTTGACTCCGAATTATAACTCACAAACGCACATCTTAAAGCAGAGAATTCATAAGTTGAAGAGGAAATTACGTCTCATTAATATTGATCTATTTTTTAAAATTAAGCAAGCTTACTATTCATCTCTGAATGAAGAAAATAAGAACAACCTCAGCTTACTTCTTTTTACTGTAGCCAGGCTGACAAGAGTCAGAGCTCCACTGACTCTTCCATTAGTCCATTAACCTTAACTAGTAACAACTTAATGAATTTCTTCACAAATAAAATTTTAACCATCAGCGTATAGAAACAGCTTTAGTTAAGAGTTGTGCCTCATCACATGAAGGTGTGGGTCATCATCAGCAGAGGTTTCGAGTGAAACCATTGTGAGACCTTCCCTCAACCTATTGTGTGAGATGTGACGTTAAGGCGCCTGGGAAGGGATCTCAAAACTGCACTGTAGGTGGCAGACAGTTGGTGTCGCGAGCCATCTCCTGTGTTCACGGATAGTCGTTCACAGTGGACATAGATGACTTCTTCCCCTCCTCTTTCAAACCATCGGTCTTCTCTGTCTGAAACGTGAACATTGGCGCCCTCGAAAGAGTGACCTTTATCCTTTAGATGCAGATGTACAGCTGAGTCTTGTCCTGTCGAGGTGATTCTTCTATGTACCATGCATTTATGCAGTGGCTGTTTGGTTTCTCCAGGGTAGAGGTCTAAGCATTCGTCGCTGCAGTGCACACCATATACCATGTTGTTTACATTGTGGTTGGGAGTTTTGTCTTTGGGATGAATAAGTTTTTATCTGATTGTGTGGATGGGTCTGAAGTGCACTTGGATGTCGTGCTTGTAGATGCCACGCTTATGAGCCATGCTTTAGTGCTAAATTTATACTCTTCTTATGGACAATGACCGTGGACTTATTTCTGTGCTTGTACTCCAGCTGCAGTATTCGATACTATCGACTGTAATATTCTATTACAGAGCAGTTGTTTGAATCACATTTACCTAATAGACTACAATTTGTTCATGTAAATGGGTAGACTTCTTTACACAATAATATTAATAAGTTCCTTAGTAATATTAATGTTGAGTTCTTTAGCTTCCCTTTGGCAGTATCATGAGAAGCCATATCATAAATTTTCATTGCTATGCAGATGACCCAACTTTTTCAAACCATGAAGCCAGATGAGACACATCAGTTAGCTAAACTGCAGGAATGTCTTAAAGACATAAAGACCTTGTTAACCTCCAATTCCTGCTTCTAAAAATGAAAAAAGTTATTGACAATTAATGGCATTACTTGCCCTCAAATAACACTTCGAGGAATTTTGAACTCTGTTCTGGTCATTGACTTCTCTTCATTGGTTCCCTGTTAAATCCAGAAAGAAATTTTAAATCCTTCATTGAATCCTGTTTCTGGGAGAGGGTTTTTTCCTGATAAAAATGACTTTTTCTTTCCCACTGTTGCCAAGTACTTGCTCATATAGGCTTGTCTGTTTGTAGGGTTTCTACCTTATAATATAATGCACCTTGGGATGACTGGTGTTATTTAGTGGTATATAAATAAAATTGAATCTATCATGTTAACAACTGTATTTTATTAACTACGATCCAGTAGCTACTTATTGTCTATTAACTAGCACTTATTAAAATTATCTCAATACAAACTTGACCTTTTTACATATCTGAGTTTTTAGAAGCCTCACCAAAGTGATTTTGATAGCCAAACTGAAAATGGTACACGGTTTTTATTATGTGGTATTGTTATGAGCTGAATCAGAAATCAGAAATTATGCAGCAATTAAGACTCAAGACAGTGTTTGTTATGGAGTACTGAATTTAAATGCATTCACAGCATGACAAGGCAATGACATTTTAAGCCTGAAAACAGATAGTTATTTATTCATTCATTATTTCCTGCAGCTTGAGTTCCATACTTTCACTAAAAGGAAAAAAAATATTACATAGCGATAAAGAAAGAGTCTGTTAGTACAAATCTGTTTCTTAAATACAAAAAAAACATTTGCAATACTGTCAGAAAAGAGCATAATTTTAGAAGTATATTGAGACTTAGCAGAACCAGTACAAATCAGAATAGTATAATTTTGTGCATCATGATATTGACATTGTAAAACAGCAGGATTATATAACTTGGCATTCAAACCAGAAAGCAATAAGAATCTGACTGTATATGCAATTTTCTGTCCAGTTAGTTACAGTACAATGTACACTGTGCACAGCAAGTAAAAATGAATAATATGTTACTTATATATATATATATATATA
>NW_024582633.1:478121-492968 GCF_018398535.1 Haplochromis burtoni
CTACCAACAAGTTAAGCCATATCGTGCATGATATCGTCGCTTAGACTGCTGTAAAAGCTGCTTGTTCCTGTACAATCAATTAAGATATTTACAATTTCAACAAATATTCTACATGTCTTTAAAAAAATAAAACTTGATGCAAGTTAAGAAAAACTAAATCTTGATCCCATCCAAAGGCCCTCAAGAGCAGTTAGTAAATGCGAACAACTTTTGCTTAATAGGAGTTGAATTAATGTGCTGTGTCCACAACCACACACAAACACAAATATCCATACACTGCAGAAATACCATTAGGTATTGCAGGCATTTATACATCAGTGGTGGTTCTTACAATGTTTTCATTTGATCCAGTGCAGTGTTTTACTTTTCAAAGAAATCAAAGCCAGTCCTGTGTCTTAAAAAAAAAGCCAAGCACATATTAATTATTCGTCCATCCACAGGGTGCTCTTCTCATGCTTATCTTATCCATCCTTGGATGTGACTTCTGCATTTCTCCCATTGTCTCTGTTCCAGACACTGAAGGCCAGAAAGAGACTTTGCAAGTGAATCAATGCTTTAAAGAAAAGGCACTACCTGCTGAAGGAGCACTTGCAGGGACTGAAGCAAGCTATCACACCATCAGCTATTCCCTACTGGCCTTCAGATCAAGCACAATAAGGGGAGGTCACATGCAGGGCAAAGGTCATGAGGTCATGTGACATGCCATGCAGCACTTTAGCCTCCTTCTTCATCGGCGCAGTGTGACAGCGACTACAGATGAGGACGTATCAGTGCAACACTCTGAATTATAACATGTGCACTGCTCTCAAATTCCACTGTGCAGAATGTTCACTTCATTACATATAACTTTATATATGCGCTGTACAACATCTTCCTTTTAAACGCACCATGGGAACTGCCTTAATGTAATAGATTACATAGCATTTTTCTGGTACAAGTTTCTGGGTTGGAAAAAAATATACATGGAGTAGTAGAAATTTACTGTAGACAATGCCCCCTATTTGAATAGATAATATGACAACCATCAACACAAACAAATATAGTTCAGACAATAACTGCATAGTCCATATTAGATTCCTGGTAAAATGCAATAGTTGTTAATATTAAAGTGTTGATTAATATATGGATTTATGGAACTGTCATGAACTGTTAAACTTATGGCTGAGCTGGTTACTTCCTAAATGTCGCTCAGGGTATAATTAGCTAAGGTTTTCCAAGCTTCTCCATAAGACGTCCGTGTGAAAACATAAACGTCCTTAATGAGTTTTACCTTTCATTTATGGAGCTGGGTATACATGTTTGATCATAAAGCCATGCAGTGTTGGGACAGCCCTGTAAGAGTGATGTAGGGATTGAGGGGGCTTGAGTAGTCAGTGCATCACCCCGCACTGTTCTGTTAAGACCGACTGGCTACACAAAAGAGTTCAAGGAGTTCATGGCTTTTATAGGGGATGGGGCCTCCGAGCTCTCATGGCCCTCAGCAGTGTCCCTACTGGCACTCTTTCCACTATACTGCCCGATAAAGGAGCCATCCTCGTTGAACTGTCCGTCTCCTCCTTCACCGTAGTCAACTAAACTGTCGTCACTGTCGTCTCTCTTAACTGTCCCATTAGATGGTGAGCGGCTCCCTTTTAAAGGTTTATGGTCCTCATTGTCACTGAAGGAGAAAATAACATGCAGGCATTACAGGTGAGATGATGTGACAGATGCAATAAGGAGAATAGTGATCACTTTTTTTTTTTTAGATGGAGCATAGAAGAGCCAATTGTTGCTTTTACCACAACCTACCCCTTAAGTTCGGTAGATAATGGCAAAGTTGTTATATGAATATTAATATGCAGCAATGAATATAAAATACATTTCAATGCACATTCGGGTTGCTCCATGTCTAAAAAATGTTAGCCATGAATGATTAGCTGGTTTCCATCAGGCAACGGGGGAATAAAGCTCAAGCAATCATACCCTTTTCAAATTCCCCCTGAAACCAAATATGAAGTGGTAAATGTGCTGTTTGACAAAAGCATTTTTCTCCCAAGGCAGAGACTGTGATGAAAAACAGAAAATCCAATGAAATGACGTGAATAAAGGAAAGTTTAAGCCAAGTATCCCTGCCCCCAAAGCAAGCACGACGATAAATCACAAGTTGGCAAAAATGCATGGAAAGTCCGCAAAGAAAGTTTTCTTTGGGTATCAGATAGTTGAGAACATTGCATATACACGACTTGAACACCAATGAGATCGCAAAGCTGTCACAATGCTGAGATGCTCCAAAATGGAAAGACAATAAATGGTATGCAAAAGCATTTAGGGGACATGACGGGAATAGAATAGCCACAGATTGCTGACGGCTTATTTTTTGAAGCACTGCACATAATGAAGGCTTTGTGACAAAATATTATACACGATGACAGCTGTGAAAGATAGCAAGCATTTTTCTCCGCAGTGACTTCATTACCCACCGACCCTTTACACATGCTACATTTACAAAACCCTTCACCGCCGCCAATCCCCATCATTGCCCTTACCTTTCCTGAGACCTACACCCCCTGCGTTAGGATGACGACGTCACTCTGAGATCAAACACATTCCTACATTTTACATTTCTGTAAGTCTGGCACTTTAACAGGCAAATGTGCTTTGTACAAGTACAGATTGATCTAAAAATACAGTATACTCTCCAGCAGTCAAACAAGAACAGCTCAGTTGACTTAAGTAATGCCTTTATTGACATACTGTAAGGTTCCAGCTGAGTGTAATGAAACAGCATGGATATAAAGAATACTCTCACAAAGGCACTATAATATTTATACACTTTGCCTTGTGATTTGTCTATTGTGTTTTTACAGCCGATATCCATTGGAGAGATTATCTCGTGGTGTAAATACTACAGACTGGTGGTATTCTAGATTTAAAAATATATCAACACTTTTCTGTGTAGCATATTTATTTGTGCCAAACACTTCCAGTGCTGTCTAAAAACCAATAACAACTCATTCGTGAGCCACATTGTTACAATGGGCAAAAAGCTCCTTAATTATGATGAACATGAACTCTGTTATTAAGCTGATTCCCACATATTCTATCCTGATTCGGTGCAGACTTACAAGCACAACAAACTGGCTATTGAAAATAGGCACCCCAAAAAATACACTGTCTTTGAGATACTATTCCTTGTAAACTACAGTAGCCAGCTATTTTAAGAAGCTCTTTAAAGTTAAAGTAACCTGTTTTTAGAAATTTAAGTCTTCACTGGAAATGTAAGAGTTGCAATGGAGAGCTATAGATAAGCGGGAGGATTGGGCAGTAGTGCGAAACAGACGACTATTCTGTTGATCTTTTCCCAGAAAAATAAAATCTAGAATAACACCAATCATAAATGATTTCTACTAAAGAATGGCTATTGGCCTGTTGTAAATAGCATTAACCAGCTCTGTCCTCTCAGTGTTGATTGCTTCCCTCAAGCGTGCTGACAATTTCATAACATACCCATATGCATCTATATACTGTATATCTATATCTATCTATCTATATATATATAAACAATACTTCCATTCAACACATTATTGCCTACAGCAAAATTTCATACATAATATCAAATCTTAAAACCATGCATATCACATTTTTATATATAATTAATGATATGTATTTATCGCACATCTTCTGTCTCACATAAAATCCATAGAACAGATTCATGTATACATAATACAAAAAGGAATATAAAATATAAAAGCAAGACCATCTTAGAAATTCACTTATAAAAAAAAAGAATATTCAAAAATGCTAGTTTTACAGAAGTAAAGTGCTTCATTGTTCTGTATTCTGCATGTGATTGAAGAAGCAGCCTAGAAAAAGGATGCTGACAAGCATAGCTGGATAACTGAAGTAACAGTTAACAGGACTGACCATTTCAGAGATTTTCAATCCTATCAGGGTCATGTACCGTAAGTAGCAATACACTAGGCAAAGTGTTAATACTAATATATATATATATATATATATATATATATATATATATATATATATATATATACTATACATACAATGTATATGATTAGCTTATTAGTTGAAAAGCTTGGGGTCAGTTCAGGATGTGTTGCCAATGAAAGTAGCTTATACTGTTTATTCCTGACAGTCTTATTTGTAATGTTAAAACACCCTAAACCACGAATCCCCTGAACCTGAAGAATCCTGCACACATATCAAGCACACATAAAGTCCAACACAAACAGCATCCAGGGTGTCCCAGAATCCAGAAACAAAATCTTGTACTTCACGGTGGTAGAAGATCAGACTGGGTTACTTCCTCTTGTTGTTTTGACTTTAGTTAATGGTGATTCTGGATGATTTTTTTTATTAGTTTTAAGGGTTGAGAAGTAGGAGGGCGAGCAGAGCTCCAGCACAGAGTGTAGATTTAGGAAAGAAAATGGGAACACGGGGCAAGTGGTTGATGGGTACAATCTGCTCTGGGGACTCCAAAGGCTGGGGCACTTTCTCTCACCTGTATTCCACAAAAGTACAGTCGTCATCTTTCATGGGCTGGAACTCAGGGTCTGTGTGGGCATCCTCCTTCTCTTTGACTGGTGAGATACAGGAAGCGATTTAGTCAAACTGGCTTTTAAAGAATTGTGAGAAACAACATGTTTCTTAAGCGATATGACGAAGACAGTCGTTCAACATCACCCATGAAATTCAAAAACCGTACCCGAACTTGAATTTGGCCGACCTCAACTTCGAGCTCAGTCTTTGTGTACCTGTAGACTGTTTCTCCCTGTCCAGATGCTTTTTTTTGTTTCTTTACTGGAAAGTCTGTTCTGACCAACACATTTTAATTTAAAATTTTGAGGGAGTTGACTGAATTGATTGTTGAATTGATATGGACAAAAGAGCTCCACAGTTCACATCTGAATGTTCTCTGAGATGTTACACAAGAAATATGTGTTGACAGTCTGACTTGGGAGTGAATTGATGCCTAAACTACTCCACCCATCTGACCCCTATATAAGAGCCAAATAAAAATGACAGGCATGCTCCTGGTTGCGCTCCTAATCTGATGCCCTACCTTTGGGCTGTGGACACTGTGCAGTCTTTCACGCAGAAACCCCAGTGCAGTCCCTGCTCTTAACAAGAGAGCAACATCACTGTGACATAGAAATTCATGTTTTCAGTCCAAGTTTGTGGTTATGTGCAAATGGTCAGAACAGGACTTCTGCATCTAAAACACCAGGAACACTAGGAGAGGTGAATTGAAGGAGAAATGGGCCAAATAGAAATAAGGTATGGTTTTCACTCTTTATAGTTGGACTCACAAAACCTGACTGTAATTTATGGGTTCATTAAAACTGATTAATGTGTGAATCTGACAACAGTGAATAAACCCTGTCAATACAAAAAACCCATTCTCCATTAATGTGAGATGTATACTTCTTTAATGAATGGTTTGATCCAAACTATGTAGCAGTTTGTAACTGTGCATTTTAAAAAGTTCTGCTCTAATAAAGCTGTTATTATAGAAACAACAGTCTTTTTTTGTGGTGATTGTGCCATTACTCACCAGGGTACTTCCCTCCTTTATTTCTCTGGATGAAGCAGATAATGAGAAGGATCAGGATGAGCAGAGCAATTGCACACATGAGGCCAATGAACCATCCCTGAGTGGCGATGTCCACCTGTCTGCTTGCCACAGCTGTCCAGAGAAGGGGAGAAAGACTTAACATTTACACTTGCACTATTTTAACATCTCATCCCAGTAGCGAGGGAAAACAGCTAAAATTATCCACAATATGTGCTAAAACAAACATGGAAGATCAAGTCAGCGTTTGAGCAGATATCCTATCTGATATGATGAATTTTCAGGTGACGAGTGAATCAAGATTGCATATTATTATTGACAAAGACTTTAACGTTAGATGAGCTAGACAGTTCCTAACATTATCCTATCCGTGACTTGAGCCCAAATTAGTAGTAGTAGTACACAATCAAAGAAGTAACATGTACACACAATTACAGACACACACGCACACACGGACAGTGACATACAATGTACGTTAGCACGGGTGATATTAAGTCAAATAAAATACTAAAAACAGACTGAAATTCTATATTAGAATATCCACTTCTAAAATCCCCAACAGTGCGACACTGACATTCATTATGCATTAACCAGAAAATCATGCTGTATGTTCTGTCCACATCACTACAGTACATGTCTGGCATATAGAACAACCACATCACATCTGTTAAATCCATGCTCGATTCTGTATAAATATACAAAAGCACAAACTACTCCATACGAGACACACGACAAAGTGTAAGGCCAGGCTCAGCCACACCGAGGTGGAGGCGAACATCCAGGAAGTGCCTCACCTGGGAGAGTAACCAAGAGCTCCTTGGAGTGGTGGAATTCTTGGTCGTGGTGACCCAAAGCCACCAAACGGACCCTATAGCAAAGGCCCCCCTTTAAGCCTTTCAGCGTTATGTTCTGAGAGCCATTCACAAACTCTGTATTCCAGTCCTCTTCACTTTCACCTGCAGGAGTTATGTTCATCAAGAGAAGTATGTTTGAAGGAGCGAACACAACTTCAAAAAGGCCATGGAGATCATGACATTATGGGAACTAATTGTCTGAAAAGAGCATCTACTGGTATGGCATTATGCTGCAGGCAAATGTTAATATTCATGGAGTTCTAAAAAATCCATTAAGTCTATGAATGAATTATTATTGTGTCCCCGAAAGCTCAATGCACTGCAACTTCAGAAAAGCTGCAAAGTGAGAAAAATCATTTCACCATTTTGATAATATGTGTGCTGTTTAGAAAATACTGAATTCAAAAAAATAACTAAGCTGTAATGGGCTTTCTCATTTTTAAAACTTGCTACTTTTGGATTAGGTTGATATAAAAGTATATTTTTTGTTCTTGTTCCATTGCCATGAAAGGTGGTACATAGCGATAAATGTAACTGAAATACATAAAAAAGTGCTTTTCTAGCTTTACAATAAAAGTCATATTCTCCCATTAAAAAAGTGATTTTACTGATAAATACGACACTTTCACAAAAGGTTAAAACCAGAACAGTTGCCTCAGGCATTTTATATTGTAAGGTAAAGACCATACAATAATAGAGCGAATCCCATCAATCAGATGACTCTATGAGCACTTGGCGACAGTGGGAAGTAAAAAAGCCCTTTTAAAAGGAAAAGCCCTCTGATACAAAGAGCAGTAGAGAGACTTTTCATCTACTTTCAGCTTTACATCAAAACTTTCAAATGTTCACAAATTGTTTTTGACTACCTTGAATTTAGTTAAAAGTCATGTACTAGCCTAAGTAAGTAAAAGTACATTCTCACAGAATTGGCGGCATAGTTGCAGACAAAAATGCCGTATACGTTATCAAACTGGTGGTGATCCTCTTTTGCGCTGAGCTTTTAGGGCCACTGCACATACACAAATGGTAATGAGCTGAATGTGAGATGTGTTGTGACTGATGACCACAATAATTAGGCTTTTGATAGCAAAATTTTGCAAGATTATGATCTATTATTGTGATCTTCCCTAAGTGAATCTATTAAAATGGTAGGTGTGAGAGAGCCATACTACAGTGCTGTTCATCCTCACTGCAGGTGGATAAAAACAATGGAGAGCACTTCAGTCAAATTCAGCTAGCATAATAGGAAATGTTTGTGCTGCCTTTTATGACGTTTGTCTACATACGTTCCAGCCAGATTGCCAAGGGAACTGCACGCATTAACAGCACTGGGTAATTAGCAATCCAATCACAGAAAGCGTTGTTTATCACATCCGGGTCTGCACTGGCCTGAGCCAGCATCAGCATGACTGCCAATATTTCTATTCACCTGCATAAGCCAATAATGAAGTAGGAGTCTCTTGCCACCTGTGAATGGAACTGAGAAAAATGTTGCCGTTTCTTTGCTTACTGTCATTTAGTCTGTATTGTGCACTAAAGTTTTTCTCCGGGCCCCAGTACTCCCAACTGATCAGGGCCCAGTCTTCCCCGATCATGGAGCTAATGTTTCCAAAAGGACTTGCTGAGCACACAAGAGAAAACACAACCATCAACATGAGTCTGTTGGTCAAAGGACAATCCAATAACTGTCAATCAAATATTTTGCTTTTGCTACAGTTAACATTAAGTGCACCAAGCTTCACCAAATCTAGTTTCTCACTGCTTTAACTATGCCAACAAAAACAGAGGACAAAAATAACTAATCATCACTAATCAACAGACACTGAGGTTACTAATATCACAGCAGAATCTGTACCCTTGTGGGGTGGACCATGTGGAGGTGACCGTGCAATAGGATGAAGGGATTGGGTGCTTCCTGTAAACAATATGAAGAGGGGTAGAGATGGAGCCACACACACGTGAGACACACACAGAGACACACAGAGACACCACAGATGCTAAAGTCATTATACAGAGAGCACAAAGTTCATTGGCATGCCATGCAAAGCCCCTGGCATGCAGCAGGAAAGCATCACCAGCGGCCACTGAGGAAGAAGTAAGAAGGGGGTCAAAATCACCAAAGGCACAGCGAAAAAAAAAGAAGAGAAAAAAAAGATGAAGAGCAGCTGAGCACTTTGAAAAGACTCATCTAGTTTTATCACATGGCATTAAAAAAGCACATGTCACAGAGCATCTTTATCTGTGCAGCTTTGAACTTTTCCTTGCTTTGAACTCCTCGGCCAAGCATTCTGGTTGGCCACAGAATTGGACAGAGGCGAAGGGAAACTGCTCAGAGGTGAGGAGCGCATGCTTATGGTGGGTTTTGCAGCTTTAGCTGTATGTGTAAAACAATCATTTGTCTAGAAACACCACATTTCTGTCAACCTGTGATATCAGAGCCTGCAGAGAGAAACAGGACAAAGAGAAACAACCGGACAGGGATCATTATGAGAAGACAACCACCCACATCCCCAAACTGTGTCTTTTTTTTTTTAGACATTTATGTGGTTGTGCTGTGTAACTTGAAAGTGTTATATATATATATATAGTGAAAAGGTATTTGCATATTTGTTACACTGAAATGTTTTATGTCAAACAAATTTTAGTATTAGACAAATATAACCTGAGTAAATACAAAATGCAGTTTTAAAATGATTTCATTTATTAAGGGAAAAAAGCTATCAAAACCTAACTTCCCTCAGTGAAAAAGCAATTACCCTTCTCTTGTTAAGTCATGAATGAACTGTGATTAACCACAAAATCAAGCTGAGCCACACCCAGTACTGATTACTGCCAGACCTGTTGAATCAAGAAATCATTTAAATGGAACCTGTGTGACACAGTGAAGTAGGCTTAAAGAACTCAAAAAGCAACACATCATGCCATGATCTAAAGAAACAGCTGTGGAAAAGAGTTGTCAAACACAGTCACTGACATCCATCAGTCTGGTAAGGGTTGCAAAGACATTTCTAAGGCTTTGAGAATGAACCACAAATGGAGAAAATCTGGAACACTGGTGAACCTTTCCTGGAGTGCCCGGCCTATCAAAATTACTCCAGTGCATCGATGACTCATCCAGGTAAATGGTAAATGGACTGATCCTTATATAGTGCTTTTCTACTCTCCCGGAGCCCTCAAAGCACTTTATACAGCATGCCACATTCACCTATTCACACAAGCACTTCCTTCTATGCTTTTAAGTGCTTACTAACTAACAATCACACTCATTCATACTCCAATGGATGCATCGGAGAGCAACTTGGGGTCAGTATCTTGCCCAAGGATACTTGGCATGCAGAATGGGAGAGCCAGGGATTGAACCACTAACGTTCTGATCAGTAGATGACCTGCTCTTCCTCCCGAGCTACAGTCACCCCAAAAGGTTTGCATCCCGTTAAATCTGGTGTAAAACTAACTTTCATAAAAAGAACATCATGGCAACACTCAAACATGGTGTGATGGTTTAAGGCTGCTTTGCTGCATCAGGACCTGGACGACTTGCCATAATTGATGGAATCATAAATTCTGCTCTCTACCAGAAAATCCTGAAAGAGAATTTCCAGGCATCAGCTCATGCCCTGAAGCTCAAGCATGCTTGGGTTATGCAGCAGGACAATAATCAGAAACAACCTCTGAATGGCTAAAAAAACACCTCAACCAAGGTTTTAGAGTGGCCTAGTCAAAGTTCGGACTTAAATCATATTAAGAGGCTTTGGCCTGACCTTAAATAGGCTGATCACACGCAAAACCTTCTAGTGTGGATGAATTAAAACAATTCTTCAAGAAGAGTGGGCCAAAACATCCACACCATGTTGTGAAAGACTGTTGTCATTTATCACAAACGCTTGATTGCAGTTTTTGCTGCTAAAGATGGCACAGCCAGTTATCAGGTCTAGGAGGCAATAACTTTTTCACACATGGGTAGATGGGTCTGGATAACAAGAAACAACTTTTTTCTAAATTGTTGTTGTCAGCTGATTTTCTGACAGCTAATCCATAAAGTCTGCAGTAACTGAATGATGAGCAGCTTCAAACTACACAACAGAATTAGAGGAATGTTTGACACCAAACAATTCAAACTGGCAAAGCATACACAGCAAAGCAGTGCAAGCTTCACACAAGCTAAATGTGTTGCACAGTTCTGCTGCAGCACACCAGGACTCAGGTTTGCTTATCCACTTCACCAGAGAGGTCTCTGAGGCTGTTTTGGGAGGGGCTTTCCTTAGATAGCCAAAATGATTAGAAATTTTAAAAAGACTAGGGGCAATTTAAGCAAATATTCACCAGACATTTACCGAATTTTCAAAGCAAGATAAACAAACAAATCTGGTAAATAACACGTACTGGAAAATGTTCTGATGGACAATAATACAAACCAAGCACATGCTCTGTAAATTATTTACACGCTTTCATGCTCTTACCTCAACAAATACAGAACAGAACATATATATTAATCTAATATTTATCCACATCTCCAGTGGGAGAAACATGAAATCTAGTTAGTTTCTTTTCTCATATTTTTCTTGTATTTGATGACTTACCTTCCTCCCTGATGATGACAGCTTCCTGAGAAATGGCTGCACCTGCTCCAGCGCCTGTTTTCGCATTCAAATAAAACTTGTAGCGTATGCTGTACTTGAGGTTGGGCAAAGTGACAGAGGTCTCATTGGCAGCCAAGGCCAGCTCCTCCACTGGGCCCAGTTCATTGGAGTTATTTACTACAGGGGTGAGGGATGGGCGAGAAGAATAATGGGGTGGGGGTGGAAGTTGGGAAGCAGTGGGGTAAGTTGAATAGAGAGTTGGGTAGGAGGTGTAGATGGAGTGTCAGTGATGAAAAAGGTGGAAATGGAAGTATTTGGGGTGTAGGATTCAGAAATAGAAGGCAGGAATGACCAAAGTTGATTTGTTATTTGTGTTTTTTTTAATTTAGGCAAAAACAAAAATGCTTTTAGGCTACTCTAAGTATTGATTATCATTTCTGTCTTATGATCTCAACAGAATGACAGCACAAGACATGAAAAAGATTGACATACAAATCTACAAACTACATGAAGAAGATGACACTCACTAGGTAAAGATGCAAAAAACTTAAGAAAAAAGCCTCACCTGGCTGATATTTGAGGGTATACCCGGTAATGTGCCCATTATGGTCATGAGGAGGACTCCATTCAAGGGTTAGAGAGTCCAGGTTCGAGTTAGTGACTATCAGCGAAGTAGGAGACCCCGGCACTGCAAAAAGACATAAATAATGAAACCTTGCACAAGTTAATTAAAGAGCAGCTAAAGATAGGACGTTTTAAATAAATAGCTGAAGAGACGGTGTGTGTGTGTGTGTGTGTGTGTGTGTGTGTGTGTGTGCGTGTGTGTGCGTGTGTGTGTGTGTGAGAGACGCGGTTCATTGAGGATTTCTGGATTTTACTTTATGCAGAAAGCCCAGTGTTAATACTCAAAGTGTGCCTCCAGTCATTGTGGCTTGCTTATTTATATTTCATTCTGATATTTGACCTTCAGTGTGCAATAAAGCTTGTGCAGCACTTAAAGCGAAAAATTTCTCTTACTTACAAAAATTGCTTTGTGTCATTACAATTAGACTGGATGTGATTAATAGGCGACTGGGAAATTTAAAGCCTCTAGTGCAAAAAACACTGAGCAAATGCTTGTATATTCACAGATTAAAATAAACAAAAACCTTTCAAACTCAGACCAAAGAGAATCATTGATAACTGAATAACTTAAATAGCCGGACTTCTGATTGTATGATTTAGAGCAGCGGTCCCCAACCCCCGGGCCTCGGACCGGTACCGGTCCGTGAGTCGTTTGGTACCGGGCCGCGAGAGTTGAGGCTCAGGTGTGAAATGTATAGTTTTCAGGGTTTTCCTTGGTCTTTTCACGTGTGTTATGAATAAACTTTATTTTTTTCGGTACCGGTACTAGTTTTATTTTGTTTTATTTATCCGCGACACCTTAAAGGCCGGTCCATGAAAAATATTGTCGGGCATAAACCGGTCCGTGGCGCAAAAAAGGTTGGGGACCGCTGATTTAGAGCATAGATCGGTTACAGGTGGAAAGTCATCATTTTCTATTTGCTAACCAGTTATGTGACACTGTTTTACATAGGTAAAACAAGGCTGTCATTCAAGTGGAGCTAATTTGCTACCTGTTCCTGTTCCAGTTATGATAATGAAGACTGAAACTATACTCTGGGTCATTTTTAACAAAGTCTACTCTCATATGAAAGAAAAAAAAAAGACACACAGACACAAAGGGTGTCCCTTCCGATCTCTTACCTCCCTCGGGTGTCTTAAACTGCTGGGTTACACTCCGGGGGCCCTCTCCTTTTCCATTATAGACCCTTACATTGAACAAGTACAGACTGAAGGGGTGGAGGCCAGGCAGCATGCCCTGGGTATGATTCCCACTAAATACAAGAATGTCCTGCTCCATGTGATCAGGATTGTACTTGTAGTGGTGTTTTCTCCAGTAAGACACCTGAAAGCATGTAGATTTAAATGACGTATATAGTACAACTGGTGGAAATGGTGCACACGTTACATTGTCGGCGGTTCTTATACGGTACCTTATATCCTTTGATATTTCCGCGTATTAAATGAGCGGGCACGGGATCCCAGAACACCTCTACCAGGGTGCTGTTTCGCACCACAGCGTGCACATTTTCTGGAGCTGCTACGGGCACTGTATCGTAGATGGGCAACACAGCATTACAACAGCAAAATACAGAAAAAAGGAACATACTGAGAATATGTTATAGGTTACACACACCAGCTGCATCACCCGCAGGCTCTTGAGCATAATCTTTTTTTTTTTAAATAGACAGTCTTACTCACAGTCCTCTCCTGAGTAGCCGTGGGCAATAGCAGGGTCAGGTCCAGCTCCGTGGTCGTTTACAGCCCGAACCTTAATCTCATATGGAACAAACGTGGGCGTTCCAGACACAACAAACTTGGAATTGTTGGACACGGTCACTGTATTCCATTCGCTTTCTACCTTCTTCTGCCTCCACATCACTCTGTAGTGAAGCCCGGGACCATTAGACTGGAGGTTTGTCAGTGGCTGCAGAGGAGAAAGCTGTAATGTAACTTATTCTCCATTGGAAAGCTTCTGTAGACAACATGTAACAGTATAGGAAGCTGAAAATATAGTTTTGCTGAATGACAATAAAGTGAAAAAAACCCCATAAAGAAAGCTCATAAGACCACACAATTACAAAGTCAAGCTCTGCAGTATGAGAAGACTTTAATAAATGCGTGAGGATTAAAAGGATCAGCCTTATGCTGCTTATTACCTTCCAGGAGATTACAAGATTGTTATGTTCAGTTCCAAATCCCTGCACACCTGTTGGGTTTTCATCTGGAGCTGAAAAATATATCATTAAGGACACAATTAACACTTATTGGATGGAAAATCTTTCTTAGATAGTACTTATAATCTGGTCTGATTTACTTTTACAGACTTTAGTGTATGTATGCATACTGAATCTTATGGTACTTCATTGTCTTTACTTTGATACACAACAGCTTTGATATGGCATCTGTTAGCCTAATGCATTATTTAATACATTAGGCTAAGAAATGGATATATGGAGAATTACTTTATACAGGAAACTGCACCAAGAAGAGCAGAAATCACACAGTCAGTCAGCTGATTCTGTACCTGCAGGTTCTGTCTTGTACATCCTGGAGGGGCGGCTGGGATTACTGAAGCCCACCGCGTTGAGAGCCAGAACTCTAAAGGTGTAGTGAACATGGGGCGACAGTTTAAGGTGAGCTGTTGTCTTGGTTCCAGGGACCTCGGTAAGATTATGCCAGTGACCCCGATGGTGCAGTGAGTCTTCATATTGGATCAGAAATTCTGTATTTAAAAAAAGACATCACACCTTAAATAGTGTCTGACAGTATATTTCCATAAATGGAATTAAAGCCCTCAGTTTTTTTTTTAGGATACTTTAATTCAAAAAGCCTAGCTTAACAAAAAAAAATCCACTTTCGGCAGCACTTTGAGGATTCAAGAAAATAGCGGATTTAGCCCGGTTTTTCAAAAAATGATGAGGGTTTTCATCACCCTGAGGAAACTAACTGACAGTAGAGAAGTAAATTTTCCAGAAAAGTTTGGAAAAGTCTTTAAGTGCATTTCTTTTCTTTTTCTTTTTTTGCCAAAAGGCAGATTTTAGACTTTGTTATTGGTTACTACTGGGTGTAGCCAATTTTAAAGATTTTGTTTGCACAAAAACATTTAGAGCAATATAGGCCAACAATCTAATAATAAGGTGTACGTTCACATAAAACCCACACAGAGAGCGAGCCAAACAACACACACACACACACACACACACACACACACACACACACACACACACACACACACACA